>NW_007378846.1:41829-60118 GCF_000475195.1 Diaphorina citri
GTGAGGTTAATATGAGGAGGTGGTTAGCTTGTCGCCGAATGGTGGGTAAAACCCTCCGTCACGAGAAGTTGTTAAAAGCTTTTTTTTTTAAGAGGTTTGACAGAGGGAACTGTAATTGCTAGGGTCTTATCGTCCCGAAATAAATCGAAGAGAGAAGGAAGACAGGATAGGAGAAAGCCAGCCGTTCCGAGAACGAACATTATCCCATCAGGATAAAATCCGCCCCGGGCAGGAATCTAACCCGCGGCTTAGCGCTTACAAGGCAGACGCGCTACCAACCAAGCTTACTAGGCTGGTTAGAGGTGGTTAGTATAGGGATCTGAAGGTTGATGGTTCGATTCCAAGTCAATTTATTAATGCCTTTTTCGTTTCCCTTTTTTCAACAGGTACACAGCTTCGCCAAGTCTCGCGTTCTCTCGTACGTACAGTCGACAACGTCCGAACTGTTTCCGACCACGCCCCCCTCTCATTCGACCAATCACAGCGCAGAGTTTTCCACCAACGAGATCACTAGCTCCATCAGTGGCACAGTGAGTGAAGGTCATGTCCTGTTCTTGGACCCGACACTGAAACGAACCGTATGTAACGTTCTCGAAACGCTCAAGATGTTCCTTGAGTTGAGAAACTGAGAGGAAGAGAGAAAGTGAGTGGGATATAGGAAAAGAGAGAAAAAAAGAGACTGTGAAAGGAAGAGAAACGGAGATAAATGTTAGAGGGGAGAGAGATTGTAAGAACATTGAAAAGGGGGAAAAAGTGGGATATATGTTAGGGGAGAGGGAGAGAATGTAAGAACATTGAAAAGGGGGAAAAGTGGGATAGGAGAGAAAGAAAGAGAAGAAATGGGAGGGAGAGAGACAGAGAGAAGGATGGCGTTTTTTGGAGATCTCATGATATTTTGATTGTTCGAAAATCAATTTTCCTTTTTACTTTGTTTTAATGGATTTTTAAGGTCAAAAATCAAATTTTCATCATTTATGGTTCTAAAAAGTATTTTCTGAGCTTAAATTCCTCACTGTAATGTTTAATTGGTAAAGATAGATAATGATAATTAAATTTAATGTTGGAAATAGGTACTCTATTGGAGGTACCTACCTCAATGAAAATTGCACCCTTGACCTATAATAATATTTATTTTTCTTCTGTCGTTTCCTTTTCTTCTTCTTCATCTTTCGTTGCAATACTTATTTATTATTTATATGTAGATTTTTTTTTCTTCTTCTTGGCACTATTTTGATCGTAGGCAATATTTTGTTTATTTTGTGTTTGTGGGTTTAATATTGTATTGTGATATTTTATGTAAACATTCCGGATGTAAATTGTATTGATTAAAATCAGAGTTCTATAGCTATAGGTACCTATATTTTAGAAAAAAAAACTATTTTTGTAGATCACCTACCTTCCTTTATTGATTAGGTGTATTGTTTTTATGTATTGTAATTATTTCATTTTTATCAGGTGTACTAGCTGGTTTGTCTCGTGCTGTCCAAAAAAAAAAAAAAAAAAAATTTAAAAAACTTCAGGAAAAATATGTAAAGAGGATGAAATAAAATTAATATTATTTACAAAAAATAATATAATATGCAATATTACTTCTCCAGAAAATATCGGGAAAAAATGCGAGAGGTTTTTTTTTAACGCTACCCAGACTGTCGAGAAGCAAGGTCCCCACCGAATGCCCGCCCCAAAGATCGATGGACTTTGGTAGCACAGTGAAAAGTTCAGAGAGGGGAGAAGTCAAACTCAGGGGGAAACTCTCCCCTATACTAGCCAGTAAAGGGGAAACTTTCTCCCTATACTGTTTTTCCTAGCTGAAAGTTCTGACACATGCGCAGAAGTTCCCCCCACTCTTGGATTTGAACTTAGGCTCCTCCCTTTTCTGAACTTCGAAGTTGGTCTACCAAAGTTAGGTGCCGAAGGGTGGGATTCGGGTGGGAACCTTCATGCTGGACAGGTCTGGGAAGCTTGAAAAACCTCTCGCAAATTTTTTCTTGAATTTTTTTTTAAAATTTATTTCACTCTGAAATTTCTTCTTTAATTTTTTCAATTATAATTACATAATTACTTTTATTTTGACTATCTTTTTATTTCAATGTCAATTAACAATGAAAAATAATTATTTTTTTAAATTAATAATTGAAATATTCTTGTTTTTCTGACAGCATCGAGATTTTTCAGTGCTGTGCTGTAGAAAAAGTCAAACAATGCGATACAGTTTTTCTTTCTTTCTTCCAGTAAATCAAAAGTCTTTCTACATTTGGTCGGTATAAAACTGGCTATTAGAAAAGGGTACACAGACAAGGTAAAAAACTACAAGAAAGGTACCTAGTCCATTTTCTCGCAGCCTTTACATCTTTTCTGTGATCTCCATCGTAATAACCAAGCAATGTCGACCAAGCGTACAAAAACCCTTCTACGAGAACGTTACGAGCATGCTTAGAGAACACAAACACATCAACATAGAAAATAATTTTTATTTACACATCATGTGAAGTAATGAATGAGGTTAAAATTTACAATGAGAGAAAAAAAAAAAAGAAGATAGACTTTGAAAAATACAAAAATAAATCAATATGTACGTCTGGATAATCAAATGGTCTTTTTTTTATGGGATATGAAGATGGTTTGGTGACTTGAGAAAAAAATCACAATGGAGCAGTTGCAAATGGGTAAAAATTATAAATAAATGGTCGATTCCTATGTAAAAAGTTGGGAAAAATCCAAATCTGAGGTCAAAAATAACTGTAAGAGGTCGAAAATTCAATTTTCATTTTCCGTTCTAATGAAAGAGTTCGAAGATGTGTGACGTCAGACTTTACGCAGTAGTTTTTTTCGTCCGCTAGGTAGCGCCAGTATGCAAGCACGCTTGCGGATGAGCAAAAATAAATGCGCAGAAACGTATGCGCACACACATTAATGTGTTGCCTGCGAGGGATCTTTGCTCGGGACATTTGATGTGACGTCATCGCCTACGGGAGCGTATGCCGTGACGTCAAGGAAGATAGACTTTGAAAAACACAAAAATAAATCAATATGTACGTCTGGATAATCAAATGGTCTTTTTTTATGGGATATGAAGATGGTTTGGTGACTTGAGAAAAAATCACAATGGAGCAGTTGCAAATGGGTAAAAATTATAAATAAATGGTCGATTCCTATGTAAAAAGTTGGGAAAATCCAAATCTGAGGTCAAAAATAACTGTAAGAGGTCGAAAATTCAATTTTCATTTTCCGTTCTAATGAAAGAGTTTCTTTCTGACTAGGTACAGTATCATTAGGTTTTTGAAATGTAATAGATTAGGTAATTATTAATTATTGCTATCTCGATGTTTTTTTCGATCTTCCCAGGTAACCATGTTAGCTGCAAATAATAGAATAAATTCATTACTTCCGCTCCTCGGTTCGTTCCAGAGTAACCCGATCCCACGAACTCCTCCTTGAAGTCCCCTCACACAACACGACTTCCTATGGAACATCCTTCCTCATCTCATCCATAAATCTTTGGAACTCGGTACCTTATCCCATCCTTACCTCTCTTTCTGTTCACTCTTTCAAAGCATCCCTGTCAGAAGCGGTCAGCGAAGGGTTATTTTCCTCCTAATTTCCTCGAAGACATTCCTTTTCAACACCTCCTTGAATTGGGTGCAGATGTTGACGCAACTGATCTATTTGGGAACTGTCACTTTTTACCGTTTAGTGAAGAGATTTAAAAATTACTCGAAATAAGTACTTTGAAGAAAAAAAAAGTACTGTTTAGTACTTTCTCGGTTGTCTGCAAGGGTAATAAAACAAATGGGAAACCTACTACTGAGATCCCCCAGATGAGAGAAAAATTCAAATCTGAACAGTCAAAGGTCAAAGTTGTCAAAAATCAGGGGCATGTCTTTAAAAGGTCAAAATTCCGATTTGGTTTATCAAAAGAAGTTAAAACAGTTGTGACGTTCCTGTTTACGTCACAACATATAAAAATAAAATAATCATAATAAAAAATAGGTATCCCTTGTACCTCTTTCTTCCTCTAATCCCGTTTATATCCCCCCATCTTTTTACCTAAGAAATGTGTAATGAGAGAGTGAGTTAAAGGAAATGCTCTTTCCTGCCTCGGTGGTGTAGTGGTCAAGGCGCTCGCCTGGTAAACAGGAGGGCGTGGATTCAATCCCAGCCGAGGTATAACAAATGGGAAACCTACTACTGAGATCCCCCAGATGAGAGAAAAATTCAAATCTGAACAGTCAAAGTTGTCAAAAATCAGGGGCATGTCTTTAAAAGGTCAAAATTCCGATTTGGTTTATGAAAAGAAGTTAAAACAGTTGTGACGTTCCTGTTTACGTCACAACATATAAAAATAAAATAATCATAATAAAAAATAGGTAGGTATCCCTTGTACCTCCTTCTTCCTTTAATCCCGTTTATATCCCCCCATCTTTTTACCTAAGAAATGTGTAATGAGAGAGTGAGTTAAAAGAAATGCTCTTTCCTGCCTCGGTGGTGTAGTGGTCAAGGCGCTCGCCTGGTAAACAGGAGGGCGTGGATTCAATCCCAGCCGAGGTATGGAATTCCTCAATATAATTTGAGAATTTGACCACAATAATAGTAGTAGCCTACTGCTGGAGTAAAGGGACTTTTCAGTCCTATTTAGTGGTCAAGGCGCTCGCCTGGTAAACAGGAGGGCGTGGGTTCAATCCCAGCCGAGGTATGGAATTTTATCCTCAATCCTAATTTGAGAATTTGACCACAATAATAGTAGTAGCCTACTGCTGGAGTAAAGGGACTTTTCAGTCCTATGCGAGTAATTTGAGAATTTGACCACAGTAATGGTAGTAGCCTACTCCTGGAGCCTGGAGTATAGGGACTTTTCAGCCCTATGCGAGCAGTATAAATAAGCACTATTATTATTATTTCCAGAGAACTACTCATGTCTATTCTTAGGGACTTTTCAGCCCTATGCGAGCAGTATAAATAAGCACTATTATTATTATTTCCAGAGAACTACTCATGTCTATTCTAAAACTCTATGTCTATTGTGTCTCTTATCGCCCAACTGATGAGGGAGGAACATACAACGGGATGGGCATGCTACGACACAGACCACAAGCGTCCAATGTAGCGGTTGTTTCATTACTACCAAATATTTTTTTTTTTCTTTTAACATGTCCTATTGTCCTATTCACTATTCAAATCTCTATTGAGTTAGGATCTGACTCATTGACTGAGTAGTTTTTCCTTACAACTCACTCACTCTTTTACCCATATCTATCACCTACAATAGTCAATTCAAGTCACAGTCGAATTTCTTCCTATAAAAATAGGTATTAAGGTAGAAACACTCTATCATCACGTCACGTGAACTCATGGGGAGTCAGAAAGATGTAGTTCAAAGTTTTCCCATAATATTGTAGGTAATTTAGTTCAGGACAGCCAACATGTCCTATTCACTATTCAAATCTCTATTGAGTTAGGATCTGACTCATTGACGGAGTAGTTTTTCCTTACAACTCACTCACTCTTTTACCCATATCTATCACCTACAATAGTCAATTCTAGTCACAGTCGAATTTCTTCCTATACAAATAGGTATTAAGGTAGAAACACTCTATCATCACGTCACGTGAACTCATGGGGAGTCAGAAAGATGTAGTTCAATGTTTTCCCATAATATTGTAGGTAATTAAGTTCAGGACAGCCCACACTAAAATCACTTTACGTCACGTCCACTCTACCATCACATTACGTTACACGTGACATGAGAGTAGTATGGCTGTCTTGAACGAAATCACCTACGATACTATGGGGAAAACGCGGAGAAAAAGAAGAAGATTATGGGAAAACTTTAAATTCTTTCTGACTCCCCACGACTTCACGTGACGTGACCGTGTGTTTCTACCTCTAGGTACTTGTCTCACGTTTTATACAGGGTGTTCCAAGCTTCACGAGGTCCGCGACGTACTGGGTGGCCGGTCCGCGAAGTCCAACACTCGTCGTCTCCTCTGCATGACGAACTTCTGCTGCTTGTGGTAGATCTTGAGGATGCCCTTGATGACGATGAATGTGACACCACCCTGTAACCAGAATTAAAGAGATTGTTAGCGACACACTGTATTTATTTAAGATTTTTTTTTTTTTAGGGGGGTTCATAGAGGGAACTGTATCAGAGGAGGTCTCATCAAGAGAAGTGGACAGGATAGAAAGTCAGCCCTTCCGAAAACCAACCGGAATCGAACCTAGGTGCTTACAATGTAGACACGATACCCAGAAAGCCAACTAGGCTGGCTTCAGAGGGGTTTAACGTCACTCTACAACTGGTAAGGTTCTTAGCTTTGTGTCTTTTAATTGTAATATGTAATGTAAGGATTGAATAAATACAGGGATAAGATTTGGAATAGGAAGATGTATGTTTTATTGTAAGCAGAGAACTGAGAACAGACCAAAGAATGAAGGAATCAAGGAATGAAGGAACTGTGTAGTATAATAGCCAGCTTAGTTAGCTTAGTTATTATTATTAACAAGTTTCCATTTATTTTTGATCGATAAAAAACTCAGAACATAAATTTTTTTATAAATGGTATACCCATCCGTATGCTAGTGCGTCTGCCTTGTAAGCGCTGGGCCGCGGGTTCGATTCCCGCCCGGGGCGGATTTTATCCCGATGGGATAATGTTCGTTCTCGGAACGGCTGGCTTTCTCCTATCCTGTCTTCCTTCTCTCTTCGATTTCGGGACGATAAGACCATAGCAGTTACAGTTCCCTCTGTCAAACCTCTTAAAAAAAAAAAAACCTACGTCAATAGTTTGAAGAGACGCCCGGCATAAATCAACACGGAACAGAGTTTTGTTAGGACATAAAAGTCTAAGATGACCAGTCAGGGAAACACTACAAACTCATGGGGAGTCAGAAAGTGTAGTTCCAAGTTTTCTCATAATATAGGCGATTTCGTTCATGATAGCTACGCTGCCATCAAGTCACATGAGCTCACGTGACGTGAGGGCATTGTGTTTCTGCCTTCTCTATTTACCATTGCACATGTGACATGTTTGGCAACTATGCCTATTTTTTTGCTGTCACATTGATCTGGACACACTATAATGTAGCAGTGAAACAGCTACCTACTAAATACACGAATGAAAAAAAAAAATCATCACTTTTTTTTCTTCTTCTTCTTCTTCTTCTTCTTTCTTCTTTTTCAAACATCTGATTCAAATTCTTCCAAGTAATTAAGGGGTTCAAATCCCTCCCTTAATCTCCTAAGTAATTCTTTATCACCTAAGTAAACATGTACTTAAAATGTTTGCATACTTACCTAGAATTAAAACTACGGGAATTGCAGGTAAACCTAACAGCAGAACAATGGCGTCCACTTCTCTCATTACTTGTAATCCATTCTCTCTACCAATCACCTGTCGAGCCCTTAATCTCCTAAGTAATCCTTTATCACCTAAGTAAATATGTACTTACTTAAAATGTTTGCATACTTACCTAGAATTAAAACTACCGGAATTGCAGGTAAACCTAACAGCAGAACAATGGCGTCCACTTCTCTCATTACTTGTAATCCATTCTCTCTACCAATCACCTGTCGAGAAATACGAAATCATAATTAATTCATACTGATAGATTCTGACATGACTCTGTGAAGATTCATCTTGAAAAGAAAAACACTAGGTAGTAACCAACTGTGAAGAGTATTAAGTCACTGGTGTTCTTTTTTTTCCCCCAAAGAATTCAATTAAATAAATAATAAACCTATTTGACTTCAGATATTAAGAAAATTTCAGTCTCAACTCTTTTATAAAAAGTTTTAATCAAATGACTTTTTATTGGTTCAACATCACTGTGTAACTCTTAAGGTTTTTAGTTACAGGGCTGCCCAGAAGCACAGGCCTGGGCAGCCCCATGGAGTAATTTTTAGGGCCCCTACTTATAATATGTATTTATTTATATAGATTGTATGTAGTAGGTAATACATATTCTCAAAATATTATCTAGCTGAAATCTGTATTGTCTATTGATATTGACCAAGGGGTGGACTAGGCAAAAACGCAAGGACAGGGCCCCCAAATAAGTATGTAAAGGACTTACCACCATCACAGTTACAGCTCCATAGGTGACTGCACACCAATACATTGAGCCTAGCACTACACCTGCCGCTACAAATGGACATAGTTTGTACACTGCAGTGTCAATTGTGTCCAACAAGCTGACTAAAAGACCTGGAGAAGAAAGAGGGGAAGACATAAGTAGGTGTTTTTTCAATATACAAGTAGATACTAAAGGGATTGTTCAGAGGAGGACCTTAACTTGAAAATTGCGTTTTGAGTGAGTAAAGCAGCTTTTTTCAAAAATAATAATAATAATAATAATGCCTGGATGCTATACACTGCCAAAGCAAAGCATGACATTACTTCAAGGCAGAGCAAGTCTGGGGGTAAAGGGACTTTTCAGTTCAATTCAGGTAAGATAAAGAAGAAACAGTCTGCGGGTAAAGGGACTTATAACTTATAACCCACAGTGTAATGTGGTGCAAAACTTAGGGAGCAATATTTGTAACAAGTATTTAAGTATGCTTAACACAATTAAAAATTCCTTCTTTTTTTACTCACCCCTATAAGGATAGACTATGAAGTATTTGGTGTTACACTGTGGACACGCCACCTGGGTGAAAGCATTGCCCTTCTGTTTCTCGTCAATCCATCGGTTCAGACAAGCCTGATGAACCCACTTGCTTGTGCCCCGACACAGACATGGCTGAACCCACAGTGCATTCCGATCATCCTCGTGTGTTGCGAAACAGACCCAGCAATATTTGAGGTCACTGGAAATAATGACAAGACAAAGCATTAATTAGACTTACTTTATCATGGATGTGGAAAACAAATGACTTTGATAGTAACATTTAACCTTTGATTCTTTCCCCCTTAAAATGTGAACAAAACACCTAACTGCCAAGATTTTTACTGACAAAGCTTTTTTGTTCTCCATTTGGTGACAAGCTACTTGCTTAGTCACATTCAGCCTGATTGGGGATGGGAAAAGCCAGCAGTACACAATCGCCCAGATGGTTAGAAACTTAATCAAATACCAACCATGTGAAATTGTGCTTAACCCAATGGCGCCAGAATTGATTTTTTCTCGATTTTTGCAAAATAAATTAGCTAGATCATCTCAAGATGCTTTGAAAACCCTAGATTTCAAATTTTATTAAAATCGGACCACCAGGGGCGAAGAGATGGGCCGTTACCTAAATGTAACACTAGGCATTGAGACTACACTTGTAGGGATCCTAGTAGTGTCTTTTACAGGGTAAGGGATACTGTGAAAGACCTAGGTCTAGGTCTACGAGATCAAGGGAGATAGAAGTTTCTCTTACAAAATTATCTCTATAACAAATGGACCAATACTTAGAACTCTGCAGTAGCATTCATTCAGTTGTCATCCACACAGGTTGTTCAAAATAGCCTCTTCATCAGCAAAATTTTCATCTGTCCCCCTTTTTTCATTATGTATACATAATGCTAGGGGCTTATGGGTTAACATTAATGATTCCTGAGGAACTGGTTCATTTAACATGTCAATTGCCACTTAACATGTGTTGCATCACTAAAAGTTTCTAGTATCTATACTAAATATTTCTAACATTCACAAAGGTAAAGGAAGAAATGAATCAGCAAAAATATTTACTTACTTTTCATCATAATTCAAGGTGCCAGGTGTTGCCACATCACTTCCGTGTAAACTCGAGAGAGAGTCATCATCATTGTCAATATCTCCACTACTCACATCTGACCCCCCTTGATCTATTAGATCACCCATGTCAAAACTAAACTTGAGAGAGAGTCATCATCATTGTCAATATCTCCACTACTCACATCTGACCCTCCTTGATCTATTAGATCACCCATGTCAAAACTTGATAAAATGAATCCTAAAATGAAATGAAAATGAAAGGAATTTGTACTTACAAATAATGAAAGGAATTTGTAACTATCTTACAAATACTCAAAATGACTGTTGCAAATAAAGCTGTAGACTGCGGGAGTAGAGGGACTTTTCAGTCTCATTCTGGCAGACTAACTATCTTACAAATACTCAAAATGACTGTTGCAAATAAAGCTGTAGACTGCGGGAGTAGAGGGACTTTTCAGTCTCATTCTGGCAGAATAAACAGGGTATATTTTATTCTATCTTAATAATACTCAAATGACTGTTACAAAAGTCATTCCTTAATAAATAGGTACACCTACTGATATGTTTCACCAACCTACTCTTTACCCCATAGCAGCCCTGTTAGTCTATCAGCCATGTTAGGACTTTACAAATCAAATGGAAAGTAACAGGCTGATAGCTGAACAGGCCTTCTAAGGGCTGAAAATATGTTGATGAAATCAACCCATAGAAGAATTTCACAAATTGACTTGGATTATTCAAATTACCATTTATTTAAATATGGATTTGCAATCTAGATTCTGTGAAAACTAGGGTTGCCAACCGTACGTTATTTCGCGGAACAATCCATATATTTGTCAAAAATCAAATGTTCTGCCGGAACACACCTTTGTTCCGGTTTTTTCCAAATCTATGGAAAATACGGGAACTGACTAATAAACAGAAAAAAATTACAAAAAAAAAAGTTTAAAAAGATAGGTACGTATGAAAAACACAAAGTGCATGCCTTTGTTCTGGGTAATAATCAGGAAATCCGTATTTTTTCACCATTTTGCTAGTTTGTACCTTACATGCCAAAAAAAAAAGTTGGCAACCCTAGTGAAAACCCTAACCAGAGTTCCCAGCTCCAATAACCACCAACTTTTTTTACTAATCACTTACATAGGGAAATCCGTATTTTTTCACCATTTTGCTAGTTTGTACCTTACATGCCGAAAAAAAAAGTTGGCAACCCTAGTGAAAACCCTAACCAGAGTTCCCAGCTCCAATAACCACCAACTTTTTTTACTAATCACTTACATAATAGAGAAGTTTGAGGCACCTAACTACCTAAACAAAATGAACTACAGTTGAAACTAGATTATTTCAACTAATCAGGACCAGGGGTAGTTGAAATGATTGAGGTTAAAATGATCACTTTCTATGATCTTTTCCTCTGATAAGATGGGATATCCTTTAAAAGATAGAAAAAAACAATGGATTTTGGAGTTGAAATAATCAAGGTTCTACTGTACCTACCTATCAACTTACCTCTTAATCTATAATCTATATTTAATAGAAACTAACAGGGTTTTATTGAAAAAAAGTAAATTTATATACGACTTTTGAATTAAAAAGAATAATACCTACTTATACCTAGGTAATGTAGGTATTTACCAATACCAACTCGTAAGCAACACATAAAAGTCCCCCCACTATTTTTAGTCGTGGCAAAGGTCCATTTTGGGGGGGCCTTTTCGGTCCCAGTTTCTTTTAACATGTCTTCTAAGTAAGGTTAGTACTCGATCTTCCCAGGTAACCATGTTAGCTGCAAATAATGGAATAAATTCATTACTTTATTACTAAAACTTATTCCTCGTTTGATTGGAATTATTTCAACAGGTTACTTTCTGCTAATCTACTGTTTTCATGTTGGAACTGCACCTACATGGAAAGTACCTACCCTTCTCGTCCATCTGATGAGAGACATAATACTAGATCGACATGGTAGGTCACATGCCACAAGAGCCAATAGTTTATCCAGATCAATGTGACAGCAATGAGTCATCAACCCAAAATGAAGGAACCAATCAGATTGCAGGAAATCCTTACATTGTTGATTATCTTGGCACTGATTGGAAATGACGTTGGTAGCTTCATCAGATATGGTTGGAAAAGTAGTAAACAGACAAACTGCTACCAGGCACTATAGCGAACAGTAGTTAGGTTCTCTAGTGGAAGGGTAGGTACCAAATTGGTGCCTACAAACCAACTGGGATTTTTCCAACAGTCACTAAACTTTCAAATCTTCAGAGAATGATTGAATAGTAATAATCAGGCTATTTCCCATGAGAGCCGAGGCCTACATTAAAGTCACACCAAACTTGACAAAACCCTTCTCTCTTTTTTGCTAATCAGTTAGAAAACAAAATTTCCTACCATTTTCACTATTATTTGACATATTTAGTCAGTACCGGTCCGGAGTTAGAAGCGGTTAAATTTTAACAATATCCAATGGAGAGAAAAAGTTCGGCCCTTATGGGTTAAAACGATCACTTTCTATGATCTTTTCCTCTGATAAGATAGGATATCCTTTAAAAGATAGAAAAAAACAATGGATTTTGGAGTTGAAATAATCAAGGTTCTACTGTACCTACCTATCAACTTACCTCTCGAAGATTTTATGAAATCACCGATGTTTTCAACTGAGATGTAGGAAATTTTCCAGACTAAAATATACTTTCAACTTTCAATTATTATATCTTGGCACAGATTGGAAATGACGTTGGTAGCTTCATCAGATATGGAAAAGTAGTAAATAGACAAACTGCTACCAGGCACTAGACTAGCAAACAGTAAGTAGTTAGGTTCTCTAGTGGAAGGGTACTAAATTGGTGCCTACAAACCAACTGGGATTTTTCCAACAGTCACTGAACTTTCAAAGCTTTAGAGAAAGATTGAATAGTAATAATTTTGACTATGTTTAGATTAGATTGATTCCAATTTTCCAAAAGCTCACTCGGAAATTTCTAAATTAATTCAAAAGTTTCAAGACTTTCAAGTTTCCAAAAACCACAAATCAACATTCAACAATCCAAAATCCAATGTTCCAATCTCACAGCTGATTTTCAAGGAGGTTGACGATTGGTGGATTACTGAGCGTGGCATAAAATAAAGTGAAGCCAATACTGCGTATTGCATAATTTGAGTATAATTTTCAGGCGTTATAAGGACATTGGATTTATCACAAACACCTGTTTGCCCTATGCTGGCAGATCACCAAAGATTAAGCAACAACCAAACATGTTGTGTGGATGGGTGACAGTCTTGTCACATCTCAGTGAATAATAGGTAGGAATCTTCTTCTTCTTTTTCTTCGTCTTTTCCCGTGTACAGACGGGGTTGGCGTTTTTCGTCAGCCAAGCTAAATACCTATAGGCTTTCGTTTTGAATTCTTTATGCGTAGGTACCTACAGGTACCGTCGGTATAAGTAGGTAGGTACTACCTATGTAAATGAAATAGGTAGGTAGGTGAGTACCTAGCCTAATAGCCTTGGCAAGGTAGGTACTTACCTACCTTTTAAATTATACTTCGGTAGGTACATACGGTACATACCTACGTACTACACCAACTTACCTATTAAGTACCTAGGTAGGTACCTATGTTTTATTTTTTTTTACTTTTTATTTATTATTATTATTATTTTATTATTATTTTTTTAATCCCTTTAACCCAACACTCTAAACTTAATCTATATTTAATACTTAATCTATAATCTATATTTAATAGAAACTAACATGGTTTTATTGAAAAATAGTAAATTTATATACGACTTTTGAATTAAAAAGAATAATACCTACTTATACCTAGGTAACGTAGGTATTTACCAATACCATCTCGTAAGCAACACATAAAAGTCCCCCCACTATTTTTAGTCGTGGCAAAGGTCCATTTTGGGGGGGCCTTTTCGGTCCCAGTTTCTTTCGGTGATCAGAAGGCAAAAACGAATCAAACGCCTGCGCAATCACTACGCCTTGTAAGCGCTATACGTACCCTATAACGTATAGGGCTACTGTATACATGTCTATTTCCTTGAAATATTAAACCGCCTCAACTTTTACTTGATTTAATTAAAAGTGTACCTGTAAATGAATTTTTAAAAAGCCTCTTCAGAAAAAAAGTAACATTTTTTGAATTTTGTACATCAGTGTCTAGTTTTATATAGAGTTTTTTTAAAAAAGCTCATGTTTAAAAATTATTTTCGTTTATAAAACACGTTCAATTTGTTTTGAACTTTTGACAGTTTTTCCCATAGAACTTTCCTTTTAAAAACAGCTGCTTTAACAGAGATCGAACACCTAAAAAATTGCCTTTTGAAAAGAAGTGATGGTGCAATTAGGTATGTGACTTGAATTCAAAATAATTGTGATAAATTAGACTGCACTTGGACTGGACACATTTTATTTTTTAATTAAAAAATCAAACACTAACGAAAGTTTATGAATTAAAATTAATAATTGATTTTGAGATTCTAATTCAGAATTTTCCGAAAAAATAAACTGAAACCCAGCAAAACACTGACAGCAAAATTAGTAAACTGTGAAGTTTTTTTTTTCACTTGAAAAACAACGCACTAGCAATTGTTAAATATAAGTAGATAAAATAAAATTACTGATTAAATTATTGTTTTTACTACCTAGAATAATAATTTATCTAGTGTGTATGTGGTTTTCAAAATTTTCCCCAATTTTAAACGCTTTTGAAGCCTGATTTTTTACCTTTATTCGGCCATTTTTTAAGTTCTATTAGGTAGGGATATTTTGAAGGCGTATAAGTTGTTAATTAGATAATTAGGTACTTATGTACACAGCCCTATGAAAAATTAAAGAAAAAAAGAGAGAATTTATTGGTATTTTTACTGATAAGTTAATAACTTTATATTTATTTTTTAGTTAACCACTTATAGGTATGTACAAGGAAGGTGAATCCTAAACCTACCCAAAGTTAGGGAGATGTTTAGATTCCTTCAAACTTCTTATGTTTGGTTCCCTGCTAGGAGCGGTGGCGGTTCTTATTCTCCTCCTAAGGAGAACACTAGGAGGTGTTGTTTAAACGAGGAATCCACCTGGAATCAGAAATAAACATAAAATAAAGTTTGATAGATGCCAGCCTAGTTAGCTTAGTTGGTAGCGCGTCTGCCTTGTAAGCTCTAGGCCGCGGGTTCGATTCCCGCCCAGGGAGGATTTTATCCTGATGGGACATTGGTCGTTCTCGGAACGGCTGGCTTTCTCCTATCCTGTCATCCTTCTCTCTTCGACTTCGGGACATAAGACCATAGCAATTACAGTTCCCTCTGTCAAACCTCTGTCAAAAGGAAGTTTGATAGAGGAAATAATTGTAAAAACAGACGTTTCATCGTCAGAGCCGCCTTCAGTTTCAGTCACAATTATTCACAAATAATGAGTCATCCACGAAACCATTACAATATTGTTATTGTCCATTTGAAAAATTAAATCCAATGGTTTATTTTCGACACACGCAAACAAAATCCCGTAATACCCTCAGGTCTTCCGCAACACTCAACGGTTCAAAGGGCTCCTAGGTAAAGGTTGAAGGGGTGATACCTAATAATAACCCAGAGATCCCTCAATGTAACATTGTAACCCAAGTCAGTGTAGGTACCTACCTAGACCTCTTGGATTGTTTACCACTTGACCATACAAGAACGGATTGTTCAAAGTTCATCTGACCTATTTTCCATTTAAGCCAGTGGTTCTCAAACTTTTTTGCATGGCGCCCCCTTTGGGCATATTCTCATTTTTTCACCTACCTTACCCAACCCCTCGGTATATTATTTTTACCTATGGGTTTTATGGAATAACAAATAAATTTGATTTTTTTATTTATAGGAAAGTCTGTCCAAAAAAAGTCATCCGCTTCTCCTGATTGGACACATTCTGTTGCGTTTTTCTCTCACACACATTTTTCGAGTCTGTTATCTCCGGAGTCATTAAAGTTTTCGATAAAATTGCTGGTGTTTGAATGGCCGTTCCAGTAATAGATAAGATAATGTGAGACGGGTCTGATTAGATTATGGTTTGTGATTTTAAAACACAGTTTTCTCTCGTGATTGGGTCTGTCTTGTTGGCCTGAGTGAAATGTGTCCAGTGGAGTGCGATAAAAGAGTGAGTAGTTTTTATTTGGAAAATGCAACCTGTTTCGGCCCACAAGGCCGTTATTTTTTTGCCAATTTGAACGCTTATTTAGAAGACATTCTTAACTGGAGACCTGTTCGTGGTTTTTAAAGCTGACTGCCTCCACAACATATGTATATTCACCTCGTCTATCGATGTCGATCGCGACCATGTGTGGACACAGCTTGTTTTTATGGTTGTACAGCATAGGATACGTACGAGTACCCACGGAAACTGAGCCTAATCCCTAATATGCTTTAAACTCGTAAATGCTAGTGACTGTCTTCCCTGCTTACTTGACTGTCGAAAAACTGTAACACATAAAATGTAATCTTCATCATTTCTTTTGATTTCCGAATCAAACCTTTCAAAATGTTTCATTGTCTAGAGCCTTTTGTCGAAGAAACTTAAAGGCCGAGGTCCAAAAACCTCTCAAAGGCCTCCAATGGCCTTGCCACTGAGAGTTAACAGAGTGTCAAGGGGTTTCTTTCACCCATTTGATTTGGCCGAGCCTAATCCCTAATATGCTTTAAACTCGTAAATGCTAGTGACTTTTGTCTTCCCTGCTTACTTGACTGTCGAAAAACTGTAACACATAAAATGTAATCTTCATTTCTTTTGATTTCCGAATCAAACCTTTCAAAATGTTTCATTGTCTAGAGTTCTAGAGCCTTTTGTCGAAGAAACTCAAAGACCGAGGTCCAAAAAAACTCTCAAAGGCCTCCAATGGCCTTTCCACACAGAGTTTACAGAGTGTCAAGGGTTTTCTTTCGCCCATTTGATTTACACAGGCCAGTATACCTTAAACTCTGGATTAACTGAAAACTCTGCGTGGTAAGATCGGGTATAAAAGGTTTCAACAAGGTTTGCAAAGGGTTATATAAGACAATTTTTAATAATCCAAAAAGGAGTTTTTAGTGTTCTAAAAAAGAAGAGTTTTTAAAAACTTCCGTTTGGATAGTTAAAAACTCCTTTTTGGATAGTTAAAAACTCCTTTTTGGATCATTAAAAATTCTCCCATTAGTTAAATCTCTCATTAAGTAATTGATGAAATCCACCAGTAACCTAGTTAATCAAAAATAGTTTCAGCCCTAGTCGACGCGAACGACTGTCCGTATTGTTAAAGCAAAATAGAACCATCCTTTATGGATGGATGGTTCTTTTCTACTTAATGTTGTCCAATTCTTAATGCTGATGAATGCGCTTCGCACTCGACTTTACTTTCTCTTTAGCAAGGGAAAGTCCAGGCTGTTATGCTCCCTGTTCAAAGTACCCTAGACTTACACCCATATTTATGAACAAAATGCTGGCTCTTAAGTTCGTGCTAAGCATAGTCTCAAGGCATTTAATTGGTCAATTTTGACTTGAGACTGATCTAAGAACGATCATTCTTGTTCATAAATACGAGTGTTAGTAACCTAGACAGAATTCACTTACGAGCATGTACTTGGAATAATCTTACGTGACACAAACTACTAACCCGACTTATGACCTTTTCCAGTTATCAAGTGTCCCGAGCCTCCTACGATTCCGAACGGAGAAGTCTTACTATCAAGTAACACCACGGTAGCGGGCACGGTGGTTGAGTATACCTGCTCGTCACGAAGATACAGACTGGTGGGCCCTAAGCAGATTGTGTGTCTGCCCAATGGACATTATGACTCGAAACCTCCTACTTGTAAAGGTAAGAAACCTCTCTAGAAGTTAGGGAATAGGGACCCAACTTTCAAACACCTTAATTAGTTGTTTCGCGATAACTTACAACTCTTGAACGGAACGGAACAATATACGTATGCTGACACTTGAATCAAAAATTCTCATGTTTTTTGGGAACCTCTCGGTTAAGAATCCAGGTCTTATTTGACGATAAAGAAAAAGTGTCGAACAAGTCGTACATAATTCCCTTCGCAATTTTCAGATGGTAATTGGTGGGAAATGTGCAATGCCACTATGCCAGGCAATGTTCCATTCTCCCTATATCCTACACTACCACATGAAAATTACGAAGGAAATACCCGTACACTTGTTTTTATTTCAAATAACCAAGGGGCTTTAAATGAACTTTGCACAGAAAAGTTCACTGAGAAGAATGAAAAAAAAGTGTTCGTTATAATATCTCCCACATTTTAACTAATTTTCCTAATAAACATTCAATCTTCTATTGCCCCAACGAAGAGATCGCTCCCCGTAATTCCCACCGCTGTACCAAGCCCGCCTAGCGTGAGTCAGCACCGTCTCGTACAAGCCAGTCATTCACGCCCGCACCGCCCGAGAGAGCCCCGCCCCTTTCCACCTCTTCGCCCGCAAGTCGACCGCCCTATAATTACCGACACAGATCGAGCGCAATTTGTTGATCCGCCGTAGGGACATCCCATATAAAATGAAATACGGACAGTGTGCATGCGAGAAAAAAAATGATCTGGAGAGGTGAGACATGTGATGTTCACGTTTTTTTTTT
>NW_007378846.1:60179-113764 GCF_000475195.1 Diaphorina citri
CATTCAACATCTTCTATGCCCCCCAACAGAAGAGATCCGCTCCCCCGTAGTTCCCACGCTGGTCACCAAGCCCCCGCCCAGCGTGAGCAGCACCGTCGTCTACAAGCCAGTCATCACGCCCGCACCGCCCCGAGAGAAGCCCCGCCCGTTCACCTCTCGCCCCGCTAGCAGACCGCCAATTATTACCGCCACAGATGAGCCGCACATTGTAGTCGCCGGAGGCAGCGGTCATCCCCATGATAATGAAATACCGGACAGTGTGCATGCGAGAAATGATCTGACTGGGGCTAATGTACCGAGCAATATCCTGGAGGATGATAGGATACGAGACCCGTACATTGGAGGAGCTAAGCTCAACTTGGGTGAGTTTTGGGGGGTATACTCAAGGTTTTGCCCAACTCTATGGCCGAGTGGTCAAGAACACTAACTCTCAACCCGGAGGTGCTGGGTTCGAATCCCGACCAGGGCGGAAATTTTCTGACTAGACTTTTCCGTTCTTGGATAGGCATGGATGTAAAAGAATGTGCCATGAAGTAATGCGAAAGCGGTACCGAGGTACAATAAATCACTAGGTATTTTATATCCGTAGTTCAATGCAATAGGCTATAGCAGTTAGTTGTCAACTGATTTTGATCAAAATTCAAGTGTCATTTAATTCAATTTCTCTTTTTTTTGCAGGTGCCATCATTGCTTTGGGTGTGTTTGGTGGATTTGTGTTTTTGGCAGCTGTAGTCACAACCATAGTGATTCTAATTAGGAGGTAAGTTGATTTCAATCCTGTTGTTACAATGTTGTGATGTCATGTTTGAAACAACCCTTTAACATTTGTTTCTAGCTTAGAAGTATTTTAGATGTTGACTTTGTTTCTTCTAGGTAACCTTTCTAACAAAGCGCTTATGAAATGTCAAATTCAGAAGTGTTTAACAACCTAATGATATTTACACGTTTTCTGAAATTGGTTTGTTGTAGATCTCTTGAGATGTTCTTTCTATTTTAATATTGCTTTACCTAGTAGTATGTGTAGACTAAATCCGGCCCGAAGGACCAATTTTGGACACCTTGCCATCATTATAATTCTGTTTAACCCGCATGTATGTTTTGTTTGTTGCTTATTGACCATTAACCCATTTGATTTGCGGAATGTGTAGACTAAATCCGGCCCGAAGGACCAACTTTGGACACCTTGCCATCATTATAATTCTGTTTAACCCGCATGTATGTTTTGTTTGTTGCTTATTGACCATTAACCCATTTGATTTGCTTTCGTGTTATAAGTAGTTGTTCTTGTATTCTTTGCTATTTCCTGTTAGTTATTGTTTTTCTTGACTTTTTCTAATTTCGTGTTTAGTATGCCACATTGTCACCTATGTGGGAAATATTGAACAAGAGTAGTTTAGAAAGTTAGAAACTGTAGTAACTGATAAACCAATTACTTTTACTGAGTGTATATCACTATAGCTACTTTGATCCTCACCCATCAGAAATTTCCAAGGTATGGAAAAAAATACAATATACTCACTCACTCACTCACTCACTCACTCACTCACTCACTCACTCACTCCGATGGCGTATGAGGGATATATGAATCCCGTGCCTACCAGACTGCCTGCCTCCAAAGAACTCGATTACTCACTAAAATCATAAATTCTGCAGAAAACTCAACACCATGATGTTGTAGCCGGCGGTAGCGGACATCCCCATGATAATGAAATACCGGACAGTGTGCATGCGAGAAATGATCTGACAGCGGCTAATGTACCAAGCAATATCCTGGAGGATGATAGGATACGAGACCCGTATATTGGAGGAGCTAAGCTCAACTTGGGTGAGTTTTGATGGGTACTGGGTATACCTAAGTTTTAACCTGCCTCGGTGGTGTAGTGGTCAAGACGCTCGCCTGGTAAACAGGGCGTGGGCTCAATCCCAACCGAGGTATGGAATTTTATCCTCAATATAATTTGAGAATTTGACCACAATAATAGTAGTAGCCTACTGGTGGAGTAAAGGGACATTACAATAATTTGAGAATTTGACCACAATAATAGTAGTAGCCTACTGGTGGAGTAAAGGGACATTACAGTCCTATACGGGCAGAATAAATAAGCACTATTATTTTCTTGAAGGTAACCGAATTAATTGCAATGGGCTCCAGCGGTTATCAACTGATTTTGATCAAAATTCAAGTGCCATTTAATTCAATTTCTCTTTCTTTTGCAGGTGCCATCATTGCTTTGGGAGTGTTCGGTGGATTTGTGTTTTTGGCAGCTGTAGTCACAACCATAGTGATTCTAATTAGGAGGTAAGTTGATTTCAATACTGCTATTAACAGTTGTGATGTTTGAAATAACCCTTTATTTAACATGTTGTTAGCTTAGAAGTATTTTAGATGTTGACTTTGTTTCTTCTAGGTAATCTTTCTAACAAAGCGCTTATGAAATTGAAATACAGAAATGTTAAACAACTTAATATTTACACTTTTCTGAAATTGGTTTGTTGTAGATCTCTTGAGATGTTCTTTCCATTTTAATATTGCTTTACCTAGTAGTATGTGTAGACTAAATCCGGCCCGAAGGACCAATTTTGGACACCTTGCCATCATTATAATTCTGTTTAACCCGCATGTATGTTTTGTTTGTTGCTTATTGACCATTAACCCATTTGATTTGCTTTCGTGTTATAAGTAGTTGTTCTTGTATTCTTTGCTATTTCCTGTTAGTTATTGTTTTTCTTGACTTTTTCTAATTTCGTGTTTAGTATGCCACATTGTCACCTATGTGGGAAATATTGAACAAGAGTAGTTTAGAAAGTTAGAAACTGTAGTAACTGATAAACCAATTACTTTTACTGAGTGTATATCACTACTCTTTGCTATTTCCTGTTAGTTATGTAGGCTTATTGTTTTTCTTGACTTTTTCTAATTTCGTGTTTAGTATGTCACATTGTCACCTATGTGGGAAATATTGAACGAGTAGGTTAGAAACTGTATTAGTTGATAAACCAATGACTTACTGAGTGTATATCACTGCTACTTTTGATCCTCACCCATCAGAAATTTCCAAGGTACGGAAAA
The DNA here is from genome assembly GCF_000475195.1 of Diaphorina citri. Lineage (NCBI taxonomy): Eukaryota > Metazoa > Arthropoda > Insecta > Hemiptera > Psyllidae > Diaphorina > Diaphorina citri. The sequence continues at coordinate 63,250 of NW_007378846.1, forward strand.
AATACAATACACTCACTCACTCCGATGGCTATATGAGGGTGTGGGGGAGAAAATACAATACACTTACACACTCACTCTGATCACGTATGAGAGATATGTGAATCCCGTGCCTACCAGACTGCCTGCCTCCAAAGAACTCGATTACTCACTAAAATCATAAATTCTGCAGAAAACTCAACATATATGAGGGATATGTTAATCCCGTGCCTACCAGACTGCCTGCCTCCAAAGAACTCGATTACTCACTAAAATCATAAATTCTGCAGAAAACTCAACACCATGATTCGTGATGGCCTGATATTCAATGAAAACATTCTGAAAGAATGCAGCAAGTGATATACGCTCGGTGCACAAGTATTTTTTCCTTTAGAATTAGAACACTCCTATTGTAGGTCCACAAAAGACTCCACTGAACCATTTAATCCCCACTTCAACCTGATTGATTCGACGATTGTTTTTACAGCGAAAAAAAGCATAAGGTCCCCCCCACTCAAAACTTACCATCGCTAAGTATTTTTTCCTTTAGAATTAGAACACTCCTATTGTAGGTCCAAAAAGACTCCACTGAACCATGTAATCCCCACTTCAACCTGATTGATTCGACGATTGTTTTTACAGCGAAAAAAAGCATAAGGTCCCCCCCACTCAAAACTTACCATCGCGATGGTACACTCTGTTAGCTTTACCATTCCCCGACCAACATGTAGGCAGACGAGAATTTTCCCGAGCCTACGGACGAAGGGCGGGCTATTTCTCCAACCCCATTTGACATGAGCCCCCCTACTACTGATGATGAACGTCAGTAGAAGTCTCGAACAAAGACTAGAAAATTTAACGCTCAAAGTACAAAAGTCAAAAAGGTACCCGAACTTTTTTGAACACCGTTTCTTTCACCGTTTTTTTTTAATACTCTTGGGCCAGCCACTTACTATCAGGCAGACCTGATCAGGTCCGCCTGTCAGGTCTACCTGATATTATGTATGCTCATCAGGTCTACCTGATAGTGAGTGGCTGGCCTTGGTTTTCACCTAGCACCACCACAATTTCACGACTCTTTTTCTCATTCTCAGTGTAGATATGAAAAGACAACCTTCAAGAAGTTGGTTAAAGAATACTCTTGGGCCAGCCACTTACTATCAGGCAGACCTGATCAGGTCCGCCTGTCAGGTCTACCTGATGGTGTGTGTGCTCATCAGTTAGACCTAACAGGCGAACTTTTTCAACCGTACCTGTCAGGTCAACCTGATATTATGTATGCTCATCAGGTCTACCTGATAGTGAGTGTATGGTCTTTTCACCTAGCACCACCACAATTTCACGACTCTTTTTCTCATTCTCAGTGTAGATATGAAAAGACAACCTTCAAGAAGTTGGTTAAAAACTAGGGATAAACTAGGTCTGTACATAACTTAGGTCAGGTTGGGTCCTTGGATGAGACCAAGCTTACTTAAATCTACTGATTTGAGAACTGACGATAAATAAGACTATGGACTATGGAATTATAAATACATGCTAAAATGACTACAATTAGGTATTAGGTATCAAAATTCAAAATCTTTCTTCACAGCACCAAACTTTGATTTGATGGAACATTTATTTACACTCACAACTTACTATCAATTTCAGTTCCGGGAATTTCTCTACTTTTTCCCCTAGGACTACCAGCACAGATTGATCTTCTTCTTTTTTCAATATCCCTGATCTATCTTTATTTATTTTTTGCATTTTTTAAATTGAAAAAACTATAGATATGTCAGAAATAATAAAGGAGGCTCTTAGTAATGATGTGAAGGTAGCCTCCGTGGCCGAGAGAGTATCACACTAGGCTTGCACTCCGGAGGTCCCGGGTTCGATTCACGGTGGGGTCGAAGTTTTTTCGGCTCTGTGCTTGGATTTCGGGGTACACTCAGCCTCGTCAGGACAATTGAGTAGCTACTTTAATCGAGAAGCGACCAGTGGCGGCATTACCAGAGTAAAAAGATTATTAAAATATGGAATTTGATTGCAAAGGAAGCACTTAGTAATGCTGTGATATCCATAAAAGTTGTGAAAAAGCTCTGCTTTACCACAAAGAATGTGAGATTTTTGATTTTAGAATAAACCTGCTCGAATGAGACTAAAAAGTCCCTTTGCCAGCCTAGTTGGTAGCGCGTCTGCCTTGCTTTTTTATCGCTTTATCTAAAGTGGCAGGATTCTCAAGATTGAACTCTTCCACCCAACCACTAATGTTTAATTATTAGGTAAAGAAAGAAAATAAAGCAAAACCTGTATGATGGTGTCCTGCATGTAGAAGCGATCCAGGGCGGAATCACTCAGGCCCAGCATGAACTGAACGTTGTCTATGATTACGTGACCTGTGTCGTACACGTACATTGCGTGCTCCACTGCCTATAGAATAATGGAGAATTTGTAGAAGATCAAGGGGCAAGCGACAATAATACGATTTCAAGTTAAATGCACCAGGTCCAAATGTATCATTGATGATAGGCAACGTAACCCCAACCACAATGGTTGAGAAGACTGAAGAACCATCTCCCACTCAGAGGAAATATGTGTAGTGTTCTCAAATTCTAGCATTGACTTGGTGGGACAAGGTTTTTTCAATTTTGATTCCAACTCGTCCCATGGGCCTGACATTCTGCAGTTAAAACACATGTAATGTCCTGGAAATAAAAGGAGAAATCACTGTGATAAATCCATGTCCCACTCAGAGGAAATATGTGTAGTGTTCTCAAATTCTAGCATTGACTTGGTGGGACAAGGTGTTTTCAATTTCGATTCCAACTCGTCCCATGGGCCTGACATTCTGCAGTTAAAACACATGTAATGTCCTGGAAATAAAAGGAGAAATCACTGTGATAAATTTAGGTACCCACTTTGATTGAGAGTGATGACCCTGGACATTGTAAGACTAGAAATCAGACTTAGAGGATCCATGGCCCAAAGCACCTTTTTTGTTAGGTATTAAGTTTTCTAACAACCCATCTACAAGCATCTGTGCACTGATGTAACCTCACCTGTTTTTTTATTGACAAAAATATTATTCTGACTAGAAGCTTGGCACTGTGTTGCTATGCAAGTATACCCATCATGAAACATCAGCCCATTTTCTTTTAATGCTGATTTCACTGATTCTGTGTCCACACTTTGAAAACTTGTCTGAGAAATATCATGAAAGCATTTAGTACTGGGGAGTGATTTTGGCATACTCAAAAGCTTTCGATTGTATCTTCTCACACAATAGGTTTGTGGGTAGTGCACTGATATGGGATTGATCATGACTGAAGAACTTTTGAGAGCTGATTGTGCCCTGGTCAGACAATGAAGACTAGTAAAGAGACTCATGATTGACTGACAGCCTGACAGGAAACTGATCCATTAACACCTTTTCATTTTGGGAATCTTTTCTAGGAGTTACACAGCAACACTACAAAATTTGTTGAGGATTTCGAGATTTGGAATACAACCACTGTATGACTGTATTCATTTAGCATATTGATTTATTGAATAAACACTAAACACTTATTAGTATATTAGTTATTAGAATAGTATTTTAACTAAAAAAGCACAAACTTCCCAGTGTTGTTACGCTCGAGACTTGCAATTGTCGTACCAAACTGTTGAAAATGTCGTATTTTACACAAAATAGTCGTACACTTACATTCAGTGTTGTTACGCTCGAGACTTGCAATTGTCGTACCAAACTGTTGAAAATGTCGTATTTTACACAAAATAGTCGTACACTTACACAGGCTATTTTATTTTATGATGCTACATGATGTAAGAAGATGCTCGCATCTTCTTACATCATGCTCACATCAGAGTGGGGATGAATTTTTTGGAAACGCCTCTGCGACCCTAGTGGAAGAATAATGAACTTTCAATTTATTCCGCGCTGTTTCAAAAACCACAATTCTAGGACGATATTACCTATGATGTTAAAGTCTCTTTAATCAATAATAATAGATAAATATAATAATGGCTAGTAAGCACTAAACTGATCCATTAACACTTTTTCATTTTGGGAATCTTTTCTAGGAGTTACACAGCAACGCTACAAAATTTGTTGAGGATTTCGAGATTTGGAATACAACCACTGTATTCATTTAGCATATTGAATAAACACTAAACACTTATTAGTTATTAGAATAGAACTAAAAAAGCACAAACTTCCTGATTTTTGGCACTCTTTTGTTTACAAAATGTTTGAAAAGCTCATCCATGCATTTCGCGGTTCGTTTGAATTTCATCAGCTGTTTGGGCAGTCCACAAAATTTTTGTTCTCTGTGGATTAAAATACCTCTGTGCTCTGTGTGTTGACGATTTTCCTATTTCCTCGATTTTTTTCCATTTTCTCTAAAGGCAGAAAGATCTCAAAAAAATTGTGAAATTTAAAAAGAAAAGCCTAAAAGAAACCCATAAAACTAAGAGGAAAGTGTTAAAAATGTTCTGTAGCATACAATTAAAACTATTGTAATCACATTCAGTTATCTTTGTTTCCATATTGTATAGTTTGCATCTGTGTGGAAAAACAATCTGTCTAGGGACTGCATCAAAAATTTGGATTCTCCGATTTTTTTCCATTTTCTCTAAAGGCAGAAAGATCTCAAAAAAATTGTGAAATTCAAAAAGAAAAGCCTAAAAGAAACCCATAAAACTAGAGGAAAGTGTTAAAAATGTTCTGTAGCATACAATTAAAACTATTGTAATCACGTTCAGTTATCTTTGTTTCCATATTGTATAGTTTGCATCTGTGTGGAAAAACAATCTGTCTAGGGACTGCATCAAAAATTTGGATTCTCTCCTGCTAAGGGTAAGTACTTATATTGACCAAAATATTCTCTTCTTTTTGATTTTACAATCTTAAATACCTCCCATTTTGCATTTTGGGTTGTCTAGTAGTCTAGCACATAAGGGTAAGTACTTATATACTATATTGACCAAAATATTCTCTTCTTTTTGATTTTACAATCTTAAATACCTCCCATTTTGCATTTTGGGTTGTCTAGTAGTCTAGCACTTCAGGTGTTATCTCATATTGCTGATACAATGATGTAATCGGTAAGAGTTAACTTTCTCTAGTCAGGATTAAAAAACCTGTACAGGTACTTTGATCTTGATTGACTCTGGTCATGGTCCTCATTTTTTAAGGTAGTCAAAACGTCAAGACAGGGGAACCATTTACAAGTTTTCCTGTGCATTGGATTCAAAGCAGGTGTGTACTTTTCTTGGTACTTTGTAAAATTGGCCCATGTGTTTATAATGTCATTAGGAGCTATAAAGATGTAGGTAGAAGAGTATGTAAAATAGGCCCATGTGTTTATAATGTCATTAGGAGCTATAAAGATGTAGGTAGAAGAGTAAAGTTCTATACTTTCAGAGACTATATTGATGTATTCTTTAGAATTTGCAAGCAAGGTCCTAATTGTTTCTAGAATTCATCATTTTTCAATTGAAAACTTTCAGGGGTTCCAAGTGCAATGAATCCTGAATCAAACAACATTTCTTCATCTAGTGCCGAAGAAGTGTCAACATCCAATAATGCACAAGCAAATGTTGTTTCATCCAACACACAACAACAACCTCAAGGGCCAACATCTACCTCATCGGTGCAGCCTCAAGTAGCCAACCATCCCTCATCCCTGTTTGGTGTTATCAGAGGCAAGGTTGTGCAACCTTTTAAAACAAGAACTGTGAGTATTACTTATTTATTAGGTATTCAGGACTTTTATTTTTTCACTTTCAGAGCTGATTAAATAATGATGTAGATACATACCTTCAGTACTTAGCATGTATTATGATAGTTTACTCTAAACTGCAAGACCATCCCTTTCAAGAATGGGCTATATTTATTTACATTCCATGATGACCTTATTGCTACAGAGATATTTTTAATAATTTATATTTACCTATTTTCACGAAAATGGCCTAATGGTCAATTCTTGACATTAGCTATTAGCATATTTTATACCTGCTGTGGTTGTGCTTCAATGTTAAAACATACTTAATTTTCAACCATTTGTTTATTTACTTACTTGAATTTTTTTATTTTTTCACTTTCAGAGCTGATTAAATAATGATGTAGATACATACCTACAGTACTTAGCATGTATTATGATAGTTTACTCTAAACTGCAAGACCATCCCTTTCAGGAATGGGCTATATTTATTTACATTCCATGATGACCTTATTGCTACAGAGATATTTTTAATAATTTATATTTACTTATTTTCACAAAAATGGCCTAATGGTCAATTCTTGACATTAGCTAATAGCATATTTTATACCTGCTGTGGTTGTGCTTCAATGTTAAAACATACTTAATTTTCAACCATTTGTTTATTTACTCACTTGAATTTTCAACCATTTGTTTCAGAAACTCATCAATAATCCAGGATTAAAAACATACTTGATTTTCAACCATTTGTTTATTTACTTACTTGAATTTTCAACCATTTGTTTCAGAAACTCATCAATAATCCAGGATTAGTACCACCAATACTTCCTGTGATTCCTTTTATCTCAAGAAATGACATGAAATTGGCAACATTACGACGGTTAATTTTCAACCATTTGTTATTTACTTACTTGAATTTTCAACCATTTGTTTCAGAAACTCATCAATAATCCAGGATTAGTACCACCAATACTTCCTGTGATTCCTGTTTCAACTTTCCCCAAAGGACCACCTGTTTCCAAATTCAAATATGTGAAACCTGGATTGGATAAAACAAAGGTAATATAATTTAATAAAAATAAACCATAAATAAAGTACATAATTGACTATTATCTAGAAATGCTTTAAAATACACCATTGTACAAAGCACCATATTATTAAAAGAGGAAAGGAGAACTTCCAACTTCTTGGTATTTAACATGAATTTTCTAATCATTTTCAGGTTCAAAATACAGCTGCAACATTGGTGAACAAGAAACTTCCTTCAGATGAAAACCAACCTAAATCTGCAGAAGTAAACACATCAGCAGCCAACAATGTGACCAAACCTCCTCCAAAACCTCTTTCAGAATTAGGTAAGTATAGAAGGGGAGGAGGGGAAATAAGTATGGAAATCAAATAAATATTGAAGTACATAGAGGAACTTGGAATGTGGACACTATTTCAGTAAAATATTGCTAGATGGTATTTGAGGGATTGAGGGGTATAATATCTCCAAGTCTATCAAGACAGTAGGTCTATCAAAACCTAAATTCATGAACAGTAAAATTGATAACAGTGACCTGCCCCAATTGTAGACCTCACTCGGAAATAAGGTCCGTCCGGGCCCCCAAACGCTCTAGACTTGGACTAAAATTTGAAAAACCAAAAATCAAACTAAGTAACCCAGGACACTGGTAAACCAGGGGGAAAAAAAAAACAAATGTCACTGGTGGGTACTGTTACTAAAGAAATGACACATGATTCCCTTTGACCTATGAGGATTATGATGGAACCAAGAAAGAGAACTACTCAGTCAATGAGTTAGAGCCTAACCCCAATAGGTACATGCAAAGAGTTGAAGAGAAGTGTGAAGAATGAGTGAGTTATAAAAAAGAACTACTCTACTCAGTGAGTCTGATCCGAACCCCAATATTTGTATAGTATAGAGTTGAATATTGAGTTGCATTTTTATGGGGATCTCACTCATTGACCGAGTAGTCCACTTACACTTACCCTTTGGACGCCCAGTACTAAAATATTCTAAATTCTAAACCGTGGCGAAGCACGGGTAACCTGCTAGTGGTCAAATAATGAAAATAACTGACCCTCCAGATTGACTCACAAAGCACGAGCTTTTCTCTATATCTTCGATTTCCTTTGCAGACTTTTTTTTTTATATTAAGATGTTTAAGTAAACGCACTAATTTTATGCAGTTACATAAACATTTACATTTATAACTAGGTAGTTGGTTGGTATAACAATAGTTATATAGGTGAAACAATAATAATAACATCAAAAAAGTAATAAGATTAATAATAAAAAAAAAAAATCAGTGAACTTACAATTAAGCTAGACTATGCTAGATTTACGTGGTCCTTTGTGTTGAGGAGTCTCTCTGCCACACTAACATAACTCCCCCGTGACATAGCGAAGTCCAGTGACATCTATTCTCGTTATTCTAAACCCATATATTCTATTTCTCAGGGTGGTTTCAATCAGTTCACGGATCATCCACCAGGTCCTGCCACGGGTGGTCCTCCTCCGTTTGGTCGTCGTGAGAGGAGCAGATCTCTATCCCCATATCCACTGAGGAGACGATCCTATTCCCGGTCTCGATCTAGATCCCCACGCTCTGGCAGATTCCTACGCTCCCCGCCACGGAGGTGAGTTAGAGATTTTGGTCCTTCATACCAACATTCTTGTGAGCGTTCCTTTCCCATGTCAGTCAAAAACCAAAAACTAACCAATCTCTTGTTTCTTTTAGTGGTGGGCCAAAGAACTAACTACTCTCTTTTTTCTTTCAGTCGTGGACCAGGGGGCGTAGACCGGAGGGGGCCTGAACCGCGCGGCCCCGGGGATCGAAGACCTTCACCTTTTGTCGATTTCTCATACCAAAAGGTTCCCATAGTCATAGACGTTGGTTGTTCATGTTTTACGACTAAGGTCAGTTGATTGAACTTGTTGATTTTGCTTTGATCTCTTGAAGACTCAGTAACTTTGTAAAGCTACATATCATCATTAAAGGGGGGAATAATATTGATTTTGCTTTGGTCCTTCATACCAACACTCTTGTGAGCGTTCCTTTCCCATGTCAGTCAAAAACCAAAAACTAACCAATCTCTTGTTTCTTTTAGTCGTGGACCAAAGAACTAACCACTCTCTTTTTTCTTTCAGTCGTGGACCAGGGGGCGTAGACCGGAGGGGGCCTGAACCGCGCGGCCCCGGGGATCGAAGACCTTCACCCAGACGCGAAGGCGGATTCCCGCGGTCCTACAACTCACGAGGCGGTGGCCGAAACAATCGCAACTTTGGCGGTCGTAACGATCGGTTCCCGCGAGACAGACGCGACGACAGAGATCGGCATTATGACCGGTATGACGGACATCGGGATGGTGATCGTTATGGGGATCGGGAAAGAGATGTTGACAGATTTGGTGATCGGGCCACGGAGGTAAGTTAGAGATGTGTAAAGAGTGAGTGCATTTAGGAAAGAGAACTACTCAGTCAATGAGTTAGAGCCTAACCCCAATAGGTACATGCAAAGAGTTGAAGAGAAGTGTGAAGAATGAGTGAGTTATAAAAAAGAACTACTCTACTCAGTGAGTCAGATCCGAACCCCAATATTTGTATAGAGTTGAATATTGTGTTGCATTTTTATGGGGATCTCACTCATTGACCGAGTAGTCCACTTACCCTTTGGACGCCCAGAATAATATCTCAACTTGATGATTGATTGTATTTACTATTGTATTTTATAACTATTTTACTATTGGATAACTGATTGATTGATCCATAAATGTCACTCCTCGTGATAAAAAAAAAAGTGTCGTACCTCTATCATATTTAAATTATTACTAAAGGAAAGGTAAGATAAAGGAGGGTAACACTGACAAAAAATAAAATTTGAAAAAAGGTGCAGTAAAAGAAGAAAACTGAAGGATCTAACCCCACTGTAGGACGCCCAGAATAATATCTCAACTTGATGATTGATTGTATTTACTATTGTATTTTAAGTATAACTATTTTACTATTGGATAACTGATTGATTGATCGATAAATGTCACTCCTCGTGATAAAAAAAGTGTCGTACCTCTGTCATATTTAAATTATTACTAAAGGAAAGGCAAGATAAAGGAGGGTAACACTGACAAAAAATAAAATTTGAAAAAAGGTGCAGTAAAAGAAGAAAACTGAAGGATCTAACCCCACTGTAAATGATCCATTTCAGATCCCCACGCCCTCGTTCTAGGTCGCCTAGAAGGTCCCCACCGTCGAGATTAATGCGAGCTAGGTCAGGTTCTCGGTCTAGATCTCGCTCGCCCTATTCTAGACCTGTGGGCAAGCGAATGAGGAGCAATTCCCGGGATAGAAACCAATGGAGGTAAGACAAGACTGTTGTCTACTATCGTAATAATAAAGGAAGGACGGGCTAATAAGTAGTTTAAGTAATGCTTTTTTAAGGTGTTTAATGTCACTGTATAACTGCTAATGTTTTTAGTGGGTCTTTTGTGCCATTCGGCGATAAGCTTTCTGCCTCTTCACCCAGCATGTGTGGGACCCGAAAATTTGGAATCACGCGATTGGCTAAATGGTCGCTCATCTTTATAACATCCATTAAGACAATTCTAAGAACAGTCATAAAAAAACTGCTTTATATGGCGAGAAGGGAAATAGATTTTTTTTTTTTAAAAAAAAAAAGAAAGGTTATTTTGACTGAATTTTATTTTTTTTTTTATCTTGATTTTCATAAAGGAAGGACGGGCTAATAAGTAGTTTAAGTAATGCTTTTTTAAGGGGTTCAATGTCACTGTATAACTGCTAATGTTTTTAGTGGGTCTTTTGTGCCATTCGGCGATGAGCTTTCTGCCTTTCTGATGAGCTTTCAAGTATTGAGATTTTTTTCTTAACTGGTGTTCTGTGTCCATGTGTTAATCTATCGATTGATTTGTTAAATAAAATTTTAATCAATTTCCACGGTAATTTTAGGTTCAGAAAGCGACGTTCGTTCTCGCCTCCGTCTCCCAGGAGACGATTTGTACGTCGCTCCAGGAGCTAAAAGGTTTGATAGAGGGAACTGTAACTGCTAAGGTCTTATCGTCTCAAAATGGAAGAGAGAAGGAAGACAGGATAGGAGAAAACCAGCCGTTCCGAGAACGGACCTTACGCCTTCAGGATAAAATCCGCCCCGGGCGGGAATCGAACCCGCGGTCTAGCGCTTACAGGGCAGATGCGCTAATAACCAAGCTGGCAAAAGAAAAAAAAAAAATACGTATGGTTTTCACAAATTTGCGGGCTACGAAACCAAAGTAGAAATTCACCAAATTCTCACTGTAAATGATTTTTTTATTAGCTCAAAAAACTGTCTAAAATCGCGTTCTTTTTCTTTCCCACAGAACCGAAGAATTGTGGCCGACCCGAGCAACCTCCTAACTCTACCATGCTGGCTGAAAATTTCAACGTGGGCTCCACAGTGGAATATTCTTGCGACGAAGGACACCTCCTTGTGGGTCCACCGTCCAGAGTGTGTCTCCCTACAGGGTTCTATAATGAATTCCCTCCCGTGTGTAAACGTAAGTACCTAATATTATTGAAACGGACTCGGAAAAAAGTATGGAAGTAAGCAAGTAGGTACTAGGTTCCTATTACAGAGGGAACGGTAACTGCTAAGGCCTTATGGTCCACTTACAGTGAAGTATTGTCATTCCACTCCCAGGTTGCATAGATGGAAGTGCCGCCCCGAAAGGGAAGAGAGAAGGAAGACAGGATAGGAGAAAACCAGCCATTTCGAGAACGAACCTTATCTTTTTGGGAAAAATCCACCCCCGGCGGTAATCGTTAATATTATTGAAACGGACTCGGAAAAAAAAGTATGGAAGTAAGTAAGTAGGTACTAGGTACCTATTATAGAGGGAACGGTAACTGCTAAGGCCTTATGGTCCACCTACAGTGAAGTATTGTCATTCCACACCCAGGTTGCATAGATGGAAGTGCCGCCCCGAAAGCGAAGAGAGAAGGAAGACAGGATAGGAGAAAACCAGCCGTTTCGAGAACGAACCTTATCTTTTTGGGAAAAATCCACCCCGGGCGGTAATCCAATCCGCGACTTAGCGCTTATAAAGCAGACGCGCAATCCCTCCAAGCTAACTGGGCTGGCAACCCTTCTTTCCGTGCAAGTGGTGCAATATTAGACTGTTGAGATGAAGGAAAACATGTCCTAATTCGACAGTCTAAACAAAGCACTAATTTCTAATATCTTTTTGTGCTTGCTTTGCTTTCCGTGTCCATGAGATAGACTTTCACATTTCTTGTCTTTTTGTGCTTGCTTTGCTTTCCATGTCCATGAGATGGACTTTCATCTTTCTTGTAAGAACGGATAGGTACCCTACCCTGAAATTCTGGAATAATAATAATAATAATAGTGCTGATTTATACTGCTCGCATAGGACTGAAAAGTCCCTTTACTCCAGCAGTAGGCTACTACTATCGTGCAAGTGCTGGTGCAATATTAGACTGTTGAGATGAAGGGATTACATGTCCTAATTGGACAGTCTAAACAAAGCACTAATTTCTTATATCTTTTTGTGCTTGCTTTGCTTTCCATGTCCATGAGATAGACTTTCATCTTTCTTGTAAGAACAGATAGGTACCCTACCCTGAAATTCTGGAATAGGTAAGAACGGGATGGTTTACCTTTACAAATACCTCAAGAAAAACGAGTTTGCCATGCTTGTTTCAGAGTATAACTCAACAAGAGATTGGGTTCTTTGTAAATACCATTTCTTGTAAGAACGAATAGGTACCCTACCCTGAAATTCTGGAATAGGTAAGAACGGGATGGTTTCGTGTTCCAGGAATTCAATGTGGCTTGCCCGCGGACATCTTGCTTGTAAATATTTCCTTCTGGACATTACGCCTTGTCTCCCTATCCAAACAACGGGGATGGATTCTTGAATTCGAAGAAATGAGTTCAAAAGGTAGGTAATCCCAAGTGCTTGTTGATAATGACATACGAGTAGAAGGGTAAACAAGGTAGAAAACGAAACCTACCTCTACTGTCAACACTATTAACTCTTACTGCAGAGGTTGCTGGTTCAAATCCCGACCGAAGCTTTTTCCGCATTGACTGCATTTAATTTAAGACTTACTCAGTTCTGAAGAAATAATCCAACGATTCCGAGATAATCATCTCAAAATCTTGGGAAAAAATCATCTCAAAACCAAAATAATAAATACTAGAATGACAAATGGAGTGAAAATCACCAAATAGTATGGACTATGGACCAAAAATGTACATATTTTGTACGTTTTTTAACCATAGCTCTAGTATGATAGATGACCTTTCGCCACAATACCTTACTAACACCTCGCCCGTTCGCTCCACAGAAACCGAAGTGCCAAACATTATCGTCACCGCCCGTCGCCAGACTGCCACACGGTCGCCTCCTACGACTCTTCCAGCTCCGAATCCCGCGGCGGTCTCAATCGCTACTACCGCCAAGCTTGGGAGAACCTGCACCAGTCCACGAGCAGCAAGATGTCCCACGCGCCCCTCCGCAGGAAAGACACCGAAGTTATGCGGGACGGGAGTGAACTCATGGTGAGCGATGTGGCAGGGTATCCTCCCGGCCACAGGGATAAAAAGAGACACCACCATCATCATCACCACCACCAGAGCAGCTCGGATTTGAGACACCACGGCGTGGGACATTCGTCTAGGAGTAGATATTGAGACCCCAACTCAGTTCACGGGGCCATTTGTGAGAGGTATGATGTTGTATAAGCCTGTCTGGCTGAGGGACTGTAAACAGAGAGTAGATCAGCGTCTAGCTAGGGGACTATAAACAGGGAGTAGACTAGTCCAAATTTCCTTAGCAGGACCACTACACCACCGAGGAATAGGTAAGAACGGGATGGTTTCGTGTTCCAGGAATTCAATGTGGCTTGCCCGCGGACATCCCCAACGGAGGCTTCACCCTCATCAACGGAACAGTCAGCTATCTGAGCGAAGTCATGTATTTCTGTGACGAGGGCTACAAGATATCTGGAAGACCACACCTGACCTGCGATCTGGATGAGAGATGGGACGGACCCCCACCTAGATGTCAAAGTAAGCAAAAATATGACACTCTAACATTTGGTGGATTTCACCAATGACTTAATGAGAGATTTTACTAATAAGACAATGACTGGATTTATTTTAAGACTTACTCAGTTCTGACGAAATAATCCAACGATTCCGAGATAATCATCTCAAAATCTTGGGAAAAAATCATCTCAAAATCAAAATAATAAATACTCGAATGACAGATGGAGTGAACATCACCAAATAGTATGGACTATGGACTAAAAATGTACATATTTTGTACATTTTTTAACCATAGCTCTAGTATGATAGATGACCCTTCGCCACAATACCTTACTAACACTCCGCCCGTTCGCTCCACAGAAACCGAAGTGCCAAACATTATCGTCACCGCCCGTCGCCAGACTGTCACACGGTCGCCTCCTACGACTCTTCCAGCTCCGAATCCCGCGGTGGTCTCAATCGCTACTACCGCCAAGCTTGGGAGAACCTGCACCAGTCCACGAGCAGCAAGTTGTCCCACGCGCCCCTCCGCAGGAAAGACACCGAAGTTATGCGAGACGGGAGTGAACTCATGGTGAGCGATGTGGCAGGGTATCCTCCCGGCCATAGGGATAAAAAGAGACACCACCACCATCATCACCACCACCAGAGCAGCTCGGATTTGAGACACCACGGCGTGGGACATTCGTCTAGGAGTAGATATTGAGACCCCAACTCAGTTCACGGGGCCATTTGTGAGAGGTATGATGTTGTATAAGCCTGTCTGGCTGAGGGACTGTAAACAGAGAGTAGATCAGCGTCTAGCTAGGGGACTATAAACAGGGAGTAGACTAGTCCAAATTTCCTTATGCTATATCAATAGCGAAGGTTGAGTGCGAAGGGCATCCACTCGGAAAATTTTGTTTAGCCAAAACCAGTTGGCCTCAAAGCGATCGCTTTAAAGTTGATTGAGAGGCCGACGACAAACGCCGACCCCGTCTAAACACGGGAAAAGGCAAAGAAAAAGACGATGTTGTACAAGCCACAGGTGAAATGTCGACCTCACTTCAGTGGGAAAAGACAAAGTGAAAGAAGAATCATAGCAAAGTCCTAACAACATCATCTTTTTCAGGAATTGGCCCCGGAAAAGCAAGTTGTAGTTTACGAGTTACAAGTGAATCCCATTTTAGGGGAAATATAACAAAATTATGGACCATATTCGCGCTTTAAAGCTGATTGAGAGGCCGACAACAAACGCCGACCCCGTCTGAACATGGGAAAAGGCAAAGAAAAAGACGATGTTGTACAAGCCACAGGTGAAATGTCGACCTCATTTCAGTGGGGAAAGACAAAGTGAAAGAAGAATCATAGCAAAGTCCTAACAACATCATCTTTTTCAGGAGTTGGCCCCGGAAAAGCAAGTTGTAGTTTACGAGTTACAAGTGAATCCCATTTTAGGGGAAATATAACAAAAGTATGGACCATAATCGCTTGTAAACTGTATTATTTTGGAATTAGACTCAGAGTAGCTCCTATCTTGAACAGGGAGTGTTAGGTTCTTTAGAAAATAAGTACGGATTTAGCCTCAAATATCTACTCCCGGGTAGTGAGACCAAATACTGACCGCGATGAGGGACTCTGTAGACAAAGTGTAATATGTAAAGTGAACCAAATGTGTAATCCTGGACACCAAACCCAAACCTTGAATGTCCGGTAAGCTTGGTGTCAGGTGTCTGGTAGTAAATTAAATTTAAGACGACAGTTAAATAACATTAATTTATCTTCTGTACAACATTTAGAAGCAATATTGTGAATTTATGATTTAAAGTATGTACTTAAAAGTTCACGTAAAATAATAGTTTTCATACAGCTATGCAGTATGCATTGGTAGATTCCGAGGGGAAATAATTTTTACTCGCGGATTAATGTCATTTCTAATTTCACAATGAGAAAGCGAAAAAAGCTGACACGAAAAAACTATTTAACTCTCTTCTTAACATTTGATTTACTTAGATTTAAGTTAGGTGAATATTTAATTTATGTTTATTTGTGTATAACGTGATGTACAGATTATATTTAAGACCTTTTCCTCTTTTCTCTTGAGAACTCTATAAGACAAGGCAAAAGTAACACAACTTTTTTATTAAGGAGTGCTCCGCCCCGCCAAGTCAAAACAGTTTGACAGTTTCTTAGTACTAGACTTGGAGGGGGGAAAAAAAAAGAAGAAGAAAAAATAATTGAACCATCCAAAGAGGTTCCATCAAACAGCCTAGCAACAGACTGTCGTAAGTTACATTCCTATTATGTTCAGTTGACAGAAGGAAGTGGTGTAATTTAAAAATAATTGAACCATCCAAAGAGGTTCCATCAAACAGCCTAGCAACAGACTGTCGTACGTTACATTCCTATTATGTTCAGTTGACAGAACGAAGTGGTGTGATTTTTGTCTTCGCTTAGAGATAAATTCTCATCGTAGAACTCTCCAATATGCATTGGTTTTAAGTGGCATAATCAGGGGCCAATTTTCAAAAGACCAATTTTATAAGACAATTTCAACTATTTTTCGCTGAACTTGAGCGTTATGTTTGGACGAGAGAGTTCTATGAGATTCAAATGCCATATCATATTTATTTAATCTATTTCTATCTCTGTAAAAAAAAATCTCATTCATGCTTCATTGCTTTTTTATTCTAAGACAAAATTCTTTTTCTAATATCTAGATATTTATTTTTCTTCCATGTTTATGTTGTAGTTTTTGTTCATGTGTCTGCTTTAGAAAAATAATATTATACTATGTTGTAAATTCTTTAATAGACGTTTTTTTTTTAACAAGCGAAATAGGATGTACCTATATCGAAAAATATTTGACCAACAGGCCAAACGTTTTAAACTAGCGAAATTTTCAAACTGTGGAATCAGGAGTAACAAAGAACTACTTGGGGCTTATTCCCGACGTACAAAAGTTTCACTTCTCAAGATTTTCTGAGCAAGTGTGGAGTAGTTCGTGGAATACCCCCCTGCTTTCATTTTCTAGTACGCTTTTTTTTACCAATCCAATGTTGAACGTGTGTAAATATCTGTTTAATTCTTAAGGCCTGTTTTTCTTCTTTTTACTGAGATAAATAAAATGAAAATTATTTATTACCTACAAATCCTATAATGTATTGTGATTGTGACTGTTGTATGTTCTCTAGACCAGTTTCAGTTTGAAATCTGAACACATATTTCTGGTTTGAAATAAAGTGTAATACCATTTGCAAAAATACTTTAAAAGCTCAAATTATAATTCAATAACCAAGAGTTACTTAAGTACAAAAATACTTCAAAAAAGTTGAACTAAAATGGACACAGGTACAGTTCCTTAATAAAATGCAATACTCCTGAGGGACGTATGTGATAAAGTCTAATCTACACTACTTTACTTCTAACTTACTTTGGTAAAACTGGAGTAACACAAATGATCCAATTCAATGTCAAATTCCAATCCACACAATACTTCAAAAAAGTGGAACTAAAATGTAATGTCCAAGTCCTTGTCACTGAATTGTTCATCTCTCAGGTACAGTTCCTTAAAAAAATGCAATACTCCTGAGGGACGTATGTGATAAATTCTAATCTACACTTACCTTATTTTCTATTTGACTAGGGTTCTTAGTTGGTCCAACTACGTCCAACAGGTCCAACTAAGAACCCTAGTCAAATAGAAAATAAGGTAAGCCATTATCTAATTTGGGTGTCTAATATGAATCTAATTAATACTAATCTACACTACTTTACTTCTAACTTACTTTGGTAAAACTGGAGTAGGACACAGATGATCCAATTCAATGTCAAATTCCAATCCACATAATAATCATCTTATTATGTCAAATGCTAGGAGTGATGGCTTTTGGTTTGTTTTTCTTCAAAGCTTAGAATTGACTTGTTGAATTCTAAGGGCATCAGGCCTAGGTCACCTGTGAACCGATTTTTGGCAATCTGTGAAAAAAAGGGAAATTAGTGTTAGTGAAATTCCCCTTGTGGACGATGAACAAGGCTGAAAAGAAGAGGATTGAAGCGTTTGAGATGTGGTGCTGAAGGAAGATGAAGAAGATCAAGTGGACAGAACGAGTCAGTAATGTGAGGGTCTTGCAGATGGTGAATGAAAAGACAAATTTGGAGAATGATTCAGGAGAGAAGACATCGCTGGATGGGCCACCTTTTCAGACACAACCAATTTGTAAAGAACATCATCGAAGGAAAGAGAGAAGGAGCACAAGGACAAGGAAGACCAAGGACATCTTACATCAACCAAATCATACATTTCGCTGGTTGCAACAATTAGGAAGAAATGAAAGAAATGACCCAGGACAGAGACAGATGGAGAGATGTTGCCAACCAATCCTAGGATTGAAGCAATAGATAGATAGATAGATAGTGTTAGTATCCACTAACGTTATATTGAATTATATTGACGTTATATTGAATAAATCAGTTTTACAATGGAACATTGGGGTTAAGCAACCTTTAGACTCGTAATGCGGAGGGCAGGGGTTCAAGTCCCAATAGCAAGATAAAAATTTTGTAGCATCCTTTGTAATAAAAAATTTTGTTTGTAGCAAAAAGCTTTGCTTAAAATTTTGTAGCAAAATGCTTTGCTTAAATAAGGCCTGTCGCACATTATAAACGTATGGTCGTGCGACTTTTACTAGCGTGTAGTTGCCTGCCGTAGGGTTTGATACCTCGAAACTGCCCCATAACGTTGTTACCTGGAAATGAAAACACGTGTTACCCTTTTTTGCCTTCTCATACTTACTTTACTGTTATAAATGAAGAGGCAAGTTGCTTGCGATTGTATTTGAATAATAAACACACTTGAGTGGTTGCCAACCTAAAACCCGCGGCCTAGCTCTTTCAAGGCAGATGCGCTACCAACCAAGCTAACTAGGCTGGCCCTTAAAAGGGAAAATAGTAAAGTTGAAACTCTGTTTGCTCGTTCAATAAGGTGCATATTTTTTTCTTCACAGTTACCACCAAGTTCACACGCCTGCGTGACACAGACAAATCGGGAGACGAAGAAGAAGCAGAGGAGGCGACAAAAACTGGAATCACTGCTACAAAAGAAACACCCGCCCCCCTGGAGGAGAAAACGGAGGAGAAGGAGAAGAACGAAGAGGATAAATCTGAAGAGGAAGAAGAACGGGAGGAGGATGAAGAAGAGGAAGAGGAGGAGAGCGAGGATGTGCTCAACTTGGAAGATGACGATGATTTAGAGGTAACGTAAAAGTTGTAGGCATAGATTGCAGTACGAACGACCTACTTAAAGGTTAAAATTAGACAAAAAAAAAGTTGTAGGGCCTCAAAAGCCCATCAGAGCAAATTGGGTCGAAAAAAGAAATAGACATAAGCCCATCAAAACAAAAAAGAACCCAACTGCCTAAGAAATGTCATTCAGTTGCCGTAATAGTTCTAAGGAAATAAGGAAAGAAAAAAAATGTTTAAGAAGAAAACTTGATTTTGCTCTCCTGAAAAAGGAAAAAAAAAAATGTCGCTAGTGTTAGTTTGTATTGTGAGGTGCGAAATTTTCTTTTATTTTACTTCACAATTTTTCATTTCTTGGAAATGCCTTCATGTTATATTCTTTGATTGATCTTTCTTAGGTGATGTTGAAGAAAATGGAACAAGGTCTTGATGAAAGTCTGCAAAGGAAACAGAGAGCGCTGGGCGCTAAGAACTGAGAAAGGAAAAAAATGTCGCTAGTGTTAGTTTGTATTGTGAGGTACGAAATTTTCTTTTATTTTACTTCACAATTTTTCATTTCTTGGAAATGCCTTCATATTATATTCTTAGTTTGATCTTTCTTAGGTGATGTTGAACAAAATGGAACAAGGTCTTGATGAAAGTCTGCAAAGGAAACAGAGAGCGCTGGGCGCTAAGAAGTCTGCATCCAAGACCAGTTTGAAAGGTAAGTGTAGACTACCTAGTACTTTTTCAAGTCGTTCACGTAACACATAGTAGGTTTATTTCAATACAGTGTCTTCTTTTCTTACCTTGGGAAGTTGTGATTGTAAAAAGAACTTTCAATTCAATTCAATTTTCTTTATTATTTTACAATGTGGTTTTCTGGACTTGAAGTTCAGTGTGATTGTTGGCAAATCAAAAATGTCATTTAATTCTTCTTTATTCTCGTCTTAGAGCGCAAAAAGAAACTGTCCATCAGCAAAGATGACGCGGACAAACCCGCCGACATCCCAGCCGACAAAACCAAAGATCCTCAAGACCCGAGTGCCGCCAAACCAAGCGGTGATGGTGTGTCCGCCAAACCTATTCCTAAGAAGAAAACTTGTTTGTGCTCTCCTGAAAAAGGAAAAAAAATGTCGCTAGTGTTAGTTTGTATTGTGAGGTGCAAAATTTTCTTTTATTTTACTTCACTATTTTTCATTTCATGGAAATGCCTTCATGTTATATTCTTTGTTTGATCTTTCTTAGGTGATGTTGAAGAAAATGGAACAAGGTCTTGATGAAAGTCTGCAAAGGAAACAGAGAGCGCTGGGCGCTAAGAAGTCTACATCCAAGACCAGTTTGAAAGGTAAGTGTAGACTACCTAGTACTTATTCAAGTCGTTCACGGAACACATAGTAGGTTTATTTCAATACAGTGTCTTCTTTTCTTACCTTGGGAAGTTGTGATTGTAAAAAGAACTTTCAATTCAATTCAATTTTCCAAGAACTTTCAATTCAATTTTCTTTATTATTTTACAATGTGGTTTTCTGGACTTGAAGTTCAGTGTGATTGTTGGCAAATCAAAAACGTCATTTAATTCTTCTTTATTCTCGTCTTAGAGCGCAAAAAGAAACTGTCCATCAGCAAAGATGACGCGGACAAACCCACCGACATCCCAGCCGACAAAACCAAAGATCCTCAAGACCCGAGTGCCGCCAAACCAAGCGGTGATGGTGTGTCCGCCAAACCTATTCCTGGAGAGGCGGTACCACCCCAATATAGATCCAGATCCCCCTTGTCTAATAGACGGAGACGTTCCCGATCTCCTAGATACAACAGGTAATTTTTTTTTTATTTATTTATTTATTTATTTCATAACCATATTTTACAATGTAGGAAATTAGGGGGTAGGTATAAACTTAAACTTATGAAAGTAAAATGTATAAAACATTGTTTCCTTCCCCCCCCCTTATCTCCCTAAAAATGGGGTTAATTTATTTATTCGACATAAATATCCTTTGTAATTGGGATAGTTTTCAAAAATAAAAAAGGCTTAATTGTACTATTATAATTTGCTAGTGTCTACTTACCAATAGCTTGGGGTTTTCTCAAATGGTTTCATGGTACAAGGATCTCTCAGGCATCGGTTGCCTACAATGGAAATTATTTGGAGAATGCAGATTGTTGAACTTGGGGGGGGGGAAGGTTGCCTCCACTTACAAATGGATCGACAAGTGGAATCAAAGGCCAATGAAATGAAAGTATACGTGAATGAAAATCGTTTATTAATTCCTCATTAAAAAAAAACTAGATAGCATAAAATGTTTCTAATTAAAAGAAATAGTCACGTCATGTGTGTGTCAAATATTACATCTTTATGAGCATTTAGAGCGGTAAAATCTTGACTTTCCTCAGGCCAGCGACTCACTATCAGGTAGACCTGATCAGGTGTCAGGTCTACCTGATGTGAGTGGCTGTTCTTGGGAATAGGAAATAACTCTTCATTAAAAAATCCCTATACAACCCCCCTCAATCTATAGGGACAGACACGCATCCCCTCATCGGCGGTCTATCTCCCCTCGAGGTGGTGAAGTCAAAGTTAAATCCCCCCACAGGGACCCGTTCTCCCCTCGAAGATCTCCCAAGAGGTCGAGAGTTTCCCCTAAAGTCACCTCGCCTGGGTGAGTGTAGGATGTTGGCATGGCAATAGGCAACACTTGAGAATGAAAATAAATTTCGTATTTGTGGGCTTATTATTTATTTATTTTTATTACTTTCTATTTCAAAGGAAAGCTATATTGTGTTTTTTAGTAGCATTTATTTTATTTTGCAATTTACCTGTCCTTCAGGCCCTCTTAGTTTCGTGGCTTATTTCTCCGTTCTGTGTTTATACTTGATTTTATTCCTTTAGTACTTGATTTTATTCCTTTAGTAATTTTGAACTTGATCGTTTTATCGCTTATGTAGGTATCAACACAGCAACACAATGTACCTTCTATTTTTCTTTCTTCTTGTTTTCCTTTGAACATATGTAATTTAATTATTGGAAATTAAAACAGACCTATTTAATTCTTGCACACATAGGTTTAAGAATGTGATCCCCCCCCCCCTTAGCTAGGGCGCACCTTGAGCTTCTAAATTCTAAACCGAGGCGAAGCACGGGTAACCTGCTAGTGGTCAAATAATGAAAATAACTGACCCTCCAGATTGACTCACAAAGCACGAGCTTTTCTCTATATCTTCGATTTCCTTTGCAGACTTTTTTTTTTATATTAAGATGTTTAAGTAAACGCACTAATTTTATGCAGTTACATAAACATTTACATTTATAACTAGGTAGTTGGTTGGTATAACAATAGTTATATAGGTGAAAAAATAATAATAACATCAAAAAAGTAGTAAAATTAATAATAAAAAAATTCAATGAACTTACAATTAAGCTAGACTATGCTAGATTTACGTGGTCCTTTGTGTTGAGGAGTCTCTCTGCCACACTAACATAACTCCCCCGTGACATAGCAAGGTCCAGGTGACATCTATTCTCGTTATTCTAAACCCATCTATTCTATTTCTCAGGGTGGTTTCAATCAGTTCACGGATCATCCACCAGGTCCTGCCACGGGTGGTCCTCCTCCGTTTGGTCGTCGTGTGGTGGCCGAAACAATCGCAACTTTGGCGGTCGCAACGATCGGTTCCCGCGAGACAGACGCGACGACAGAGATCGGCATTATGACCGGTATGATGGACATCGGGATGGTGATCGTTATGGGGATCGGGAAAGAGATGTTGACAGATTTGGTGATCGGGAGAGAGATGGTGACAGATTTGGTGATCGGGCCGATAGAGACCTCCCTCCGAGGAGCAAAAGCGAGGAAAAAGAGATGGTGACAGATTTGGTGATCGGGAGAGAGATGGTGACAGATTTGGTGATCGGGGCGATAGAGACCTCCCTCCGAGGAGCAAAAGCGAGGAAAATCTGCGCGATAAAGATAGACCGGGCAGACCTGAAGATGAGGGAAATGATCCGATAGAGACCTCCCTCCGAGGAGCAAAAGCGAGGAAAATCTGCGCGATAAAGATAGACCGGGCAGACCTGAAGATGAGGGAAATGATGGAAAACTTCCCGTGGAAAAACCTGGCGAGAAAAATATCCCCCCAACTGGTGGAGATGGGGATAAAGCTGCTGAAGCAGACCGCCCGCAGGGTGAACGTGGTTTTGACAGAAATGAGAGACCATTCGATAAAAACGAGCGACCATTTGATAAAGAGCGGTTCGACAAGGCAGATCGTTACCGAGGTGATCGCTATGATGATAGGAACGACCGCTACCCCGCTGATAGGAACGACCGATTTGATCGCTACGACCGTCGGCGCGACCGGCGGCCAGCCCCTTACCAGCGACAACGCCGCCCTCGCTCCCAGGAGGGAGAGGAACCTCAGGGCCCACCCCGGCGGGAGAAAACGCCCCCGCCACCCCAACCCCAGCCTGAAGAGGAAGAAGAAACAGACCCCGTGCTGCGGGCGAGAAAGAAAAAGTTCCAGTCCAACGAAATCGTCGAGCCTGTGTCTAAGAGGATTCGTCTGCGACAGGCGACGCCTCAGGTGTCCTCACCTAAACAGGCCTCGCCTGAACATCACACCCCGCCAGGCCGGGCCCAAGAGGAAGGCTTTTCCGATGAGGACTTTGACGAGGAGCCATTACCTCCGAAAACGTCGAAAAGGATCGTCCTCCTGCCTGAACATATGAAAAAGCCCCCGGAAGCCCTGAAACCCCTTGTGGAAGCTTTGCCTAAGGAGGAAGCAGCTAAGAGCTCTGATGGAGCGAAGGCAGCTGAGAAGGAAGGGTCTAAGGTGTCTGAGAAGGAGGTGGGAGGAGGCAAGTCTAGTGATGGAGGAAAGAAGAAGAGACACTCGACCACGACGGATGAAGATACGGATAATGTGGATGATGTGTTCAAGTAAGTACCTATAAAGTCTGCCCTTGATTATATTTTGTTAAGGTGTTTGCCAGAAGAAACTCTAGGAAACTGCTTGCGGTAACTACTCAGGTCTTATCGTTTCGAAATCGAATGGAGAAGAAAGACAGGATAGAAGAAAGACAGCCGTTCCGAGAACGAACCTTATCTGTTCAGGTCGTTTAAGACAAAATCTGCCCCGGGCGAAATTCGAACCCGCTACCTAGTGCTTACAAGTCAAGCGCGTTACAATCCAAGCTAACTAGGCTGACTACGTATATTTAACAAAGTAAAAACTCTAGGAAACTGCTTGCGGTAACTACTCAGGTCTTATCGTTTCGGAATCGAATGGAGAAGAAAGACAGGATAGAAGAAAGCCAGCCGTTCCGAGAACGAACCTTCTCTGTTCAGGTCGTTTAAGACAAAATCTGCCCCGGACGAAATTCGAACCCGCTACCTAGTGCTTACAAGTCAAGCGCGTTACAATCCAAGCTAACTAGGCTGACTACGTATATTTAACAAAGTATTTTTTCCCTTTTGCTTACCTTATTTTGTATTTGATTGGGGTTCTTAGGGATTGGTTGTGCCCAAGGTAACCCCCACTTGGGTTTGGCTGTCTAATATGAATCAAATTAACCACAATAGTTCCCTTTTCACAGAGAATTGGATGCGGTTCTCAAGGACAACTTTGACGACATCAAGCGCTTACCTTATTTTGTATTTGTTTGGGGTTCTTAGGGATTGGTTGTGCCCAAGGTAACCCCCACTTGGGTTTGGGTGTCTAATATGAATCAAATTAACCACAATAGTTCCCTTTTCACAGAGAATTGGATGCGGTTCTCAAGGACAACTTTGACGACATCAAGTTTAGTGTGGACGATGATGATATTGAGAGTGAAGATGAAAAACCTGTCCCCGATCCTATGACTCGGTTCAAATCTCTAGCCGCCGGGAAGGCGGAAAAGGCGCCCCCGGTGGTTGCTCCGGCTGCGGAAAAACCGGCCCCGAAACTCCCGCCGACCAAAAGCCCACAGGATGAGAAAGCCGCGAGAAAAATTGATGTTAAAGGTAGGCCTTTTTATACTTTTCTTTTCTACTTATTAGTATTATCAAGTTGAAACTCTGTTTGCTCGTTCAATAAGGTGCATATTTTTTTCTTCACAGTTACCACCAAGTTCACACGCCTCCGTGACACAGACAAATCGGGCGACGAAGAAGAAGCAGAGGAGGCGACAAAAACTGGAGTCACTGCTACAAAAGAAACACCCGCCCCCCTGGAGGAGAAAACGGAGGAGAAGGAGAAAGAAGAGGATAAATCTGAAGAGGAAGAGGAACGGGAGGAGGATGAAGAAGAGGAAGAGGAGGAGAGCGAGGATGTGCTCAACTTGGAAGATGACGATGATTTAGAGGTAACGTAAAACAGACCTGAAGATGAGGGAAATGATGGAAAACCTCCCGTGGAAAAACCTGGCGAGAAAAATATCCCCCCAACTGGTGGAGATGGGGATAAAGCTGCTGAAGCAGACCGCCCGCAGGGTGAACGTGGTTTTGACAGAAATGAGAGACCATTCGATAAAAACGAGCGACCATTTGATAAAGAGCGGTTCGACAAGGCAGATCGTTACCGAGGTGATCGCTATGATGATAGGAACGACCGCTACCCCGCTGATAGGAACGACCGATTTGATCGCTACGACCGTCGGCGCGACCGGCGGCCAGCCCCTTACCAGCGACAACGCCGCCCTCGCTCCCAGGAGGGAGAGGAACCTCAGGGCCCACCCCGGCGGGAGAAAACGCCCCCGCCACCCCAACTCCAGCCTGAAGAGGAAGAAGAAACAGACCCCGTGCTGCGGGCGAGAAAGAAAAAGTTCCAGTCGAACGAAATCGTCGAGCCTGTGTCTAAGAGGATTCGTCTGCGACAGGCCACGCCTCAGGTGTCCTCACCTAAACAGGCCTCGCCTGAACATCACACCCCGCCAGGCCGGGCCCAAGAGGAAGGCTTTTCCGATGAGGACTTTGACGAGGAGCCATTACCTCCGAAAACGTCGAAAAGGATCGTCCTCCTGCCTGAACATATGAAAAAGCCCCCGGAAGCCCTGAAACCCCTTGTGGAAGCTTTGCCTAAGGAGGAAGCAGCTAAGAGCTCTGATGGAGCGAAGGCAGCTGAGAAGGAAGGGGCCAAGGTGTCTGAGAAGGAGGTGGGAGGAGGCAAGTCTAGTGATGGAGGAAAGAAGAAGAGACACTCGACCACGACGGATGAAGATACGGACAATGTGGATGATGTGTTCAAGTAAGTACCTATAAAGTCTGCCCTTGATTATATTTTTTTAAGGTGTTTGCCAGAACAAAATAAACAAGATATGTTCGATTCTATTCTACTTATGTATTAATTAGCAGTATTATCTCATTTCTTAATGACATTATTTTGTTTACAGATCCCCGTGTCGCCTCCAAGCCAGACAAGAGCAAGGAGGCCACCAAAGACGACATCCTGAGGAAATGCAAGAAGAACATCATAAAGAAAAAGCACAGCGGAGGAGGGGAAAGTCAAGAACCTCTCCTACCCTATGAAGACGAAGAGGGAGGAGAAGGAGGTGGGGAAGATGATTTGAGAGAGCAGTTGAGTCGGCGACGAGCCGAGAGAGCCCAGGTGAGTGGAGAGAGATGGGACGCGGGTTCGAATCTCGGTGGGAGATTTTTTTTTCTCCTATGGTCAATTCCAGAAAGTGATTCTGTACTGAAGTAATCATGAAAACGAATGAAAGCAAATAGGGAAATCTTTGCAAAATTGTAAAAAGAAAAGCGATGACCAGTGGCACTATTAATTTTTTTTTTCACCTTGTCCCAATATTATTTTGGTCCATAATTCCTTCTTTTATCCTACCCCTCTAAACCTATCTAACACTCCCTTCCCTTAAACAAGCAGTTTAAAATTATAAATATTTATTTGGATTGAATTACTTAATTATTCCTACCAGTTCATTTGTTTTATTATTCCTACCAGTTGATTCTTTTAATCAAATCGAGTCTAAATTTAGTGTGTAAATAATAAAAATTGGAAATTCCATTCCCTTGAACAAGCAGTGTAAAATTATAAATATTTATTTGGATTGAATTACTTAATTATTCCTACGAGTTCATTTGTTTTATTATTCCTACCAGTTGATTCTTTTAATCAAATCGAGTCTAAATTTAGTGTGTAAATAATAAAAATTGGAAATTGTATGTGCAGCCCAATGCCCAAAGTTAACATGAAACTATTCTTCTATTCCAGACGACAAGTGTAATAAGTAAGGCTGTGAGTCCCGCACCCAAGTCAAAGGCAGAGATGAGTGCTTCACGAATTGTCAAGTCTGCACTGATGGATATGATCAAGCCTAAGTGAGTAAAACTTTCACCCCGGGCTACAATCTCATGGAATTTGTTTATCTCTGAGAATGTTTGGAGATTACACCTAAACAGTCTTTGAGCATGTTTCAAAGGAGAACATAGAATGATTGCTAATAATTTGTTTATCTCTGAGAATGTTTGGAGATTACACCTAAACAGTCTTTGAGCATGTTTCAAAGGAGAACATAGAATGATTGCTAATCTTCGGGACGATAAGACCATAGCAGTTACAGTTCCCTCTGTCAAACCTCTTGAAAAAAAAAATTGCCTAGGGCCACACTCGGAAATTAAACCAAGAACAACTTTTATTCTTTTAATCTGATTGGCCAGTGGTAATGCGCTTGCTTGCCATGCAGAAGGTCCCGGGTGAAATTTGTACTCGTTTTTCGATTGCAAATATTTCAACGGGTTACTTTCTTGTGTTCTCGTGTTGACCCAGCACGTAAATGGGAAGTATTGTGTCTCTTCTCGCCCATCTGATGAGAGGCATATTACGAGATAGGCATGCTACGACACAGACCACATGCATCTAATGTAGCAGTTGTTTCAATGCTACAAAATAAAACCGGCGGTGAAACACTCATCTAAAAAGAGGAAATCGTAGTTCAATGTGTCTCTGTTTTTATGATGTGAAAGTCTCATTGTTTCCTTTGTAAGGCATATTACGGGATGGGCATACTACGACACAGACCACATGCATCTAATGTAGCAGTTGTTTCAGTGCTACAAAATAAAAACGGCGGTGAAACACTCATCTAAAAAGAGGAAATCGTAGTTCAATGTGTCTCTGTTTTTATGATGTGAAAGTCTCATTGTTTCCTTTGTTTATCTTTCTCCCCCTAGAATCATCCCGAAGAGTTCTCATCATAAAGAAACCCAAGAAACAAGTGAGCTCTGAAGATGAAGATCAAGGTAAGAACATGTAATATTATTTATAATAAAATGTGTAAATGTATTAATTTTTGTATTATCTATATTATATTTTATTGATTTTTTTAATTATTTAAATAAATAAATAAAAAGTCTGATAGAAGGAACGGTAACTACTAAGGTCTTATCGTCCCGGAATCGAAGACCGAATAGGAGAAAGCCAGCCGTTCCGAAAACGAACCTTATTCCTTCGGTATAAAATCCGCCCCGGGCGGGAATCGAACCCGCGGCCTAGTGCTTGCAAGGCAGACGCGCTATCAACCAAGCTAACTAGGCTGGCAATGTTTGAAGCCTCATCATATTCATCGGTTTTCTAGCCAGCGATCCGGAATTCGTCGACTCAAGTGAGGAAGAGAGAGAACATCGCCGCTCCAAGAAGAAGAAAAAGGACAAGAAATCCGCCGGATCCGTGCATTCGAGAATTGGCAGCAAGAGGGTCTGAAAACAGCCGAGGTTCATTTCGCCTGTGTTCCCCCTATTAGCGAGGTCCATTTTGCCCGCGGCCCCCCTATTACAGGGTTGTATAGACTGTCTAATCGTTTTTACACGCCTTGCGTTATTCTGTACATAGGTTTTATAAAGCCCCCTTTAGGGTGGTTGAGGGGTTCTCAGAATTTATTTTTACCCGAGCTCGAGTGGTGATTCAGGGACTCTCAAAAATTAATTGTGTCCGCGCTTCGGTATTTTAAATATGTTGGAAACTTGGGCTATTTTTGGTCACTCAGTTAGAACGGCGAACGTTTACCGTTGTTTTAATTCAGCTAAATCTAGTGGACAGAGTAGTATTTTCACTTTTTTACTGTGATTAACTACATATATCATGTCTTGAAAGAAGAAAAAGTCGGTTGAGAGGTTAAGACAAACATTGACGTTAAGAATCGTGGGTTCGAATCTCTGACTTCAACACCTGGTTTGATTTTTAGAAAGATCTATCTTTGTTGGAAATTCTGTTTTTAAATTTAACAAAAAGTGGAACCTTGATGGGTGGGACAGACCAAATAGTCATGGGGGTTATAGTCATACTGCTTGTCTTTATGATTGAATATTTCAGTTGTACTATAGTATATTTACTAGGTCTCTCCCACTCGTAGATTCAACCCTTTTTGAACTTTTGTGTTCCTAACGCATATTTAAAAGGGTCCTAAATTTTCATTATTATTTAACACCTTTTGATATTATTTAAGTAAAGGGAGGGGAGGGGGTGATACTGTGTTATTTGGGGGGAATTGGGTTCGAATCCCTGTGCATTTGTAGTTTTGGTAGACTGTTTAAGTAATGACGTAAAATTTGGAGACGAACATTGCATTTCTGGCTTTTATAATGGTTTATTAGCAACAACTTAATTTTAATTGGCCGGTGTGCAATGTTGGCCTTCAAAATGATGTCAAACTTTTGCAGTCTATGAGTGAGCAATGGAATGAACTGCATATTATCTTGATTTATTCCCTACATGTACAGATACTATTTGCAACCAATGTTTTTTCAGTTTTGAAATGTGCTATATGAAATGTTGTTTTATTTTCCATGCTAGCAGAATTACTCATCCAAGAAGGAGATTGCCAGCTTCCAGAAGAGCAGAATTTCCTTCATTGAAGAAAACTTCTTTGAAAGATTGAGATCCTCTCGAGATGAAGGAAGGATATACGTCGTTCCAGACACTTTCCGCTGACTTACGCCTTGACGAAATCAGCACTTAAATGGGAAGTTGTGTCTCGTATCGCCCATTGATGAGGGACACTAATGTAGCAATTGTTCCAATGCTATAAATGTACAAATTAAAACAGCGGTAAAACACCCATGTTTTCTTACTAGATGAAAAACCGGCCCCGAAACTCCCGCCGACTAAAAGCCCACAGGATGAGAAAGCCGCGAGAAAAATTGATGTTAAAGGTAGGCCTTTTTATACTTTTCTTTTCTACTTATTAGTATTATTATTCTTTCTCCCCCCAAAGAGTCTTGGAATTTTCTTCTTCTTCCTAGCCTTTTCCTATTTAAATAGGGCCGGCGTTTCTTGTCAGTCTCTTCCAGGCAGCAAGGGTCTTGGAATAACAATTGAATCAATACTTACCGTCCCTGAACTTGAAGGGAGGAAATATCATTTTTAGGACGATAATAAAATGAGATTTTTGTCAATAAGTTTGATAGAGGGAACCTGTAACAACGAAGGTCTCTCCCGAAATCAAAGGGAGCAGAATGACAGGATAAGAGAAAGCCAGGTTCGTCCTGATTTTGTTCAGGATAAAGCTCGCCCCAGCCGAGAATAGAACCTGCAGTCTAGCGCTTACAAGACAAGCGCGCTTCCCTCCAAGCTAACATTAAAGCGCCTTAGTAATTAGACAAAAAAAAAAAGAAGTTGTAGGGCCTCAAAAGCCCATCAGAGCAAATTGAAAAAAGAAATAGACATAAGCCCATCAAAACAAAAAAGAACCCAACTGCCTAAGAAATGTCTTTCAGTTGTCGTAATAATTCTAAGGAAATAAGGAAAGGAAAAAATATGAAGAAAACCCGTTTTTGCTCTCCTGAAAAAGGAAAAAAATGTCGCTAGTGTTAGTTTGTATTGTGAGGTGCAAAATTTTCTTTCATTTTACTTCACAATTTTTCATTTCATGGAAATGCCTTCATGTTATATTCTTTGTTTGATCTTTCTTAGGTGATGTTGAAGAAAATGGAACAAGGTCTTGATCATCTCATTTTAGGTGGCAAGGAAGACGCCAGTGCCAAAGGGAGCGGTGTAGCGGGGGCTCCTCCCAAACCAGAGCCTATACACTACGCTACTGATTCTATCACTACCAATAGACCAGCACGGCGGAAGATCGTGCTTAAATCGGAATCGGAGCCTGCTCCCCCGATATCGGGAGGAGATGATAAGAATCGGGTCTCGTTCAAGTTCAAAGGAAGCGCGATGAATTCGGGTAAGGATTCTTTTTCTTTTTTTTCTTTCTTTTTTTTATGAATATAAATTACATACACAGAGATTGTTTGGTACTCTATAAGTCTATAGGACTCTCAAGTACATACTCTAAGAATTCTAAGAAGAGATAATGGTACTAGCCTACTGCAGGAGTAAGTAAATGGACTCTTTGGTAGGTAAATAATTAAATTTGGTAAATAACTATGGGAGCAGACCATCAAATACACTAGATTTTGTTTAGACTGCTGGGTCAAAAGCTTATTTATCCTACTGGGATAGTCGCTTTACTCCTACAGTCTAATTGAGTTCTTATGTATTTTGACATTTTATGAGGGCAGGATACACAGGGTTTTTTCCATTAGGCGCTTTAACAATGTTTTGTGCATGTCGTTCGCGCCGGTTCCTCATTGGGTTTAAATTTTGTCGAAGATGTTCAGGGACTTCAGGAGCGACATTAGGGCGTCGACCCGGTGGTTTCATCGGTAAATGGCGGCGGGTTAGGGAGGGAGGAACGTAATCGAATGTCCAGTGGGCAGGTGAGAATGTGCTTGACTGTGGTGAGGATGTCACCGCATCGACAGGTAGGTTGGGGGGACCTCGTGAATAGGTAGCTATGAGTCATTCTGGTTCTGGTATGTCCTATTCGCATTCTTGTTAAAACAACTTCTCCTAGGCGCTTTTTTTTCAATTAGGCGCTTTAACAATGTTTTGTGCATGTCGTTCGCGCCGGTTCCTTATTGGGTTTAAATTTTGTCGAAGATGTTCAGGGACTTCAGGAGCGACATTAGGGCGTCGACCCCGGTGCTTTCATCGGTAAATGACGGCGGGTTAGGGAGGGAGGAACGTAATTGAATGTCCAGTGGGCAGGTGAGAATGTGCTTGACTGTGAGGATGTCACCGCAGCGGCGGTATGTGACGGCGGGTTAGGGAGGGAGGAACGTAATTGAATGTCCAGTGGGCAGGTGAGAATGTGCTTGACTGTGAGGATGTCACCGCAGCGGCAGGTAGGTTGGGGGGACCTCGTGAATAGGTAGCTATGAGTCAGTCTGGTATGTCCTATTCGCATGATAAACAGGTTTGCGGCAAAATAAACAAGATATGTTCCATTCTATTCTACTTATGTATTAATTAGCAGTATTATCTCATTTCTTAATGACATTATTTTGTTTACAGATCCCCGTATCGCCTCCAATGGGTCAAAAGCTTGTTTATCCTACTGGGATAGTCGCTTTACTCCCGCAGTCTAATTGAGTTCTTATGTATTTTGACATTTTATGAGGGCAGGATAAACAGATTTGCGGCAAAATAAACAAGATATGTTCGATTCTATTCTACTTATGTATTAATTAGCAGTATTATCTCATTTCCTTATGACATTATTTTGTATACAGATCCCCGTATCGCCTCTAAGCCAGACAAGAGCAAGGAGGCCACCAAAGACGACATCCTGAGGAAATGCAAGAAGAACATCATAAAGAAAAAGCACAGCGGAGGAGATCGCCTCCAAGCCAGACAAGAGCAAGGAGGCCACCAAAGACGACATCCTGAGGAAATGCAAGAAGAACATTATCAAGAAAAAGCACAGCGGAGGAGGGGAAAGTCAAGAACCTCTCCTACCCTATGAAGACGAAGAGGGAGGAGAAGGAGGTGGGGAAGATGATTTGAGAGAGCAGTTGAGTCGGCGACGAGCCGAGAGAGCCCAGGTGAGTGGAGAGAGAAGGGACGCGGGTTCGAATCCCGGTGGAAGATTTTTTTTTTTCCTCCTATGGTCTATCTTTAGATTTCATACATACGGGGGTCAATCTACCATCTCGTTTTTTCTCTGATATTTTGCAGTTCAGAAAGAAGTTGGAATCTTCTGCTCTGCTTTCAATTGCACTCCCGGGAGAAATGTTTCGTTTTTTCTTCCAGGCAGCAAGGGTCTTGGAATAACAATTGAATCAAGACTTACCGGCCGTGAACTTGAAGGGAGGAAATATCATTTTTAGGACGATAATAAAATGAGATTTTTGTCAAGAAGTTCGATAGAGGGAACTGTAACAACGAAGGTCTCATCGTCCCCAAATCAAAGGGAGGAGAATGACAGGATAAGAGAAAGCCAGGTTCGTCCTTATTTTGTTCAGGATAAAGCTCGCCCCAGCCGAGAATAGAACCTGCAGTCTAGCGCTTACAAGACAAGCCCGCTTCCCTCAAGCTAACTAGACTGGCTCTTTATCTAGAAGTACTAAAAAATAATATTGGAAACAAAAGGTTACTTCCTGGTGTTCTCGTGTTGATCCAGCACTTAAATGGGAAGTTGTGTCTCGTATCGCCCATCTGATGAGAGACACTAATGTAGCAATTGTTCCAATGCTATAAATGTACAAATTAAAACAGCGGTAAAACACCCATGTTTTCTTACTAGACTGACACTCCAAGCTAACTAGACTGGCGCTTTATCTAGAAGTACTAAAAAATAATATTGTGGAAACAAAAGGTTACTTCCTGGTGTTCTCGTGTTGATCGAGCACTTAAATGGGAAGTTGTGTCTCGTATCGCCCATCTGATGAGGGACACTAATGTAGCAATTGTTCCAATGCTATAAATGTACAAATTAAAACAGCGGTAAAACACCCATGTTTTCTTACTAGAATTCAGAGCAAGACCTCTATGACCTTGTTCGTCCTTGAAAGTGGCTATAACCTTCAAAGTTATTTGTACGTCCTTGGAACCTTGTTTGGTTGACGAAATTTCGCTGGTCTCAGAAAATTGAACATCTGCATTAGCAGCATTTCGTGCTACTCTTGTTTTCCCCGTACTATCTTGTAGCAGAATTTCAAGCTGTTTCGAAATTTTCATCCCCTCCGTTCAGAGCAAGACCTCTATGACCTTGTTCGTCCTTGAAAGTGGCTATAACCTTCAAAGTTATTTGTACGTCCTTGGAACCTCGTTTGGTTCCTATAGCAACGCGTTTTGGCTTGGATTGCTCCCAATAACCCTATCACCTTCTCCCTCTTCATCAGGGATTTACTGACACTTTCTTCTGCTATTTGGCTGAACATCAATTTGTGACATTCTACATCGGTGGCTGTTCCCACGGAGAATTGGACATTTCTCTTATACCTTCAGGATAAAATCCGCCCCGGG
This sequence comes from Diaphorina citri, assembly GCF_000475195.1. Classification (NCBI taxonomy): domain Eukaryota; kingdom Metazoa; phylum Arthropoda; class Insecta; order Hemiptera; family Psyllidae; genus Diaphorina; species Diaphorina citri. Next base: position 97,490 of record NW_007378846.1, read on the forward strand.
CGGGAATCGAACCCGCGGCCTAGCGCTTACAAGGCAGACGCACTACCACCTAAGCTAACTAGGCTGGCCCTGGGAATCGAACTCGCACTCACTAGGTAGACTTGCTACCAACCAAGTAGCTAACTAAGCCTGTGATAACTCATCTTTCTTTTTCAAAAGCTCTTCTCTACTGTTTGACTCTAGCTAGGGTGATGATTATTTATTTCCTGATTTTTGTTGTATAGGTACAGTAGTATGTACAATGTACATACCTACCTACATAGGTACTACTGTCCTGTTCACAGAACAATAATCCTGTTCTATGTTCTATTACGTAAGAGTAGGTATAGGTAACATTTCGTAAAAGGTGGCGTGCCACGTGAGTTTCGTTTGAAAAACGTGACGAACAAATCGATAGATGTGAACGAGCCTTAACAATTACCTCTGTGCTGGTAGCTCAATTTTTTTCCTCTGTGGTGGCAGTTCAAATTTTTCGCATGGTGCAACTCGCGCGAAATTTCAAAAATCAGGATTTTTAAAATCGTGATAGGTGATAGCGGTGCTGATAAGGGATGGGGCTGTATTGCACCAGATTTTAATCAATTTCCACTGCAACGTGTGACAAAATTTATGGAGTTTCTGTTGGGAAATATTTGACAATCACAAGTGTTCCGAAAGAAAATCAATACTATGGAAATAATTGAGGAGGCTAAGATAGCATCTGGAGCCCATTCTCTTTATACTTCTCTGTTTGTAAGTATTTAGTGGTTAGTCCTATCTTTTCATCTTTACAATTTCATAATAACATTGTACCAGTCACCACTAAAGTCTGACACATACTGGGTTCATTTTCCCCTCCAGGAAGGTGCCAGTTATTTCTAGCCAATGGACTGCTGTATTGCATGTGGTGAGTAGCCAGAAGGGTGACCTTTTGGGCAATTACATGCTGTAGGGTTGTATAGACTGTATAATCGTTTTTACACGCCTTGCGTTATTCTGTACATAGGTTTTATAAAGCCCCCTGTAGGGTGGTTGAGGGGTTCTCAGAATTTATTTTTACCCGAGCTCGAGTGGTGATTCAGGGACTCTCAAAATTTAATTGTGTCCGCGCTTCGGTGTTTTAAATATGTTGGAAACTTGGGCTATTTTTGGTCACTCAGTTAGAACGGCGAACGTTTACCGTTGTTTTAATTCAGCTAAATCTAGAATAGAGAAAGTATTTTTTTTCCCTGTCCTCTGTCCTGTAATCCTGTTCTATGTTCTATTACGTAAGAGTAGGTACCTATAGCCTATAGGTGACATTTCGTAAAAGGTGGCGTGCCACGTGAGTTTCGTTTGAAAAACGTGACGAACAAATCGATAGATGTGAACGAACCTTAACGATTACCTCTGTGCTGGCAGCTCAAATTTTTTTCCTCTATGGTGGCAGTTCAAATTTTTCGCATGGTGCAACTCGCGCGAAATTTCAAAAATCAGGATTTTTAAAATCGTGATAGGTGATAGCAGTGCTGATAAGGGATGGGGCTGTATTGGACCAGATTTTAATCAATTTCCACTGCAACGTGTGACAAAATTTATGGAGTTTCTGTTGAGAAATATTTGACAACCACAAGTGTTTTGAAAGAAAATCTATACTATGGAAATAATTGAGGAGGCTAAGATAGCATCTGGAGCCCATTCTCTTTATACTTCTCTCTTTGTAAGTATTTAGTGGTTAGTCCTACCTTTTCATCTTTACAATTTCATAATAACATTGTACCAGTCACCACTAAAGTCTGACACATATACTGGGTTCATTTTCCCCTCCACGAAGGTGCCAGTTATTTCTAGCCAATGGACTGCTGTATTGCATGTGGTGAGTAGCCAGAAGGGTGACCTTTTGGGCAATTACATGCTGCTGGGTGTCTGGGTTCATTTTCCCCTCCAGGAAGGTGCCAGTTATTTCTAGCCAATGGACTGCTGTATTGCATGTGGTTAGTAGCCAGAAGGGTGACCTTTTGGGCGATTACATGCTGCTGGCTTAGGTGAGGTAAATGTGAGAAGATGGGTAGCTCGTTGCTAAATGGATGGTAAAACCACATCACTAAAACTTTAGTTACCGGCCTAGTTAGCTTGGAGGGTAGTGCATCTGTCTTGTAATTGCTGGTTCATAAGTTCAATTCCCACCCTGGGCTAGCTTGTCCTAAATTGATAACATTTGTTCTCTCAGCAGCTGGCTTTTTCCTGTCCAGTCCTCTTCTCTCTTCAGTTTTGAGATGATGGGACATCTATTGCCACAATACCCTCTGTTAAAGCGACAAAAATAAATTAGCAAATTTAGATTATTTTTTCTTTTCTTTTCAGGCAGGTGCCAGTGCTGGTGTTTACATGCTGCTGGCTTAGGTGAGGTCAATGTGAGAAGATGGGTAGCTTGTTGCTAAATGGATGGTAAAATCACATCACTAAAACTTTAGTTACCAGCCTAGTTAGCTTGGAGGGTAGTGCATTTGTCTTGTAATTGCTGGGTCATAAGTTCAATTCCCACCCTGGGCTAGCTTGTCCCAAATTGATAATATTTGTTCTCTCAGCAGCCGGCCTTTTCCTGTCCAGTCGTCTTCTCTCTTCAGTTTTGAGATGATGGGACATCTATTACTACAATACCCTCTGTTAAAGCGACAAAAATAAATTAGCAAATTTAGATTATTTTTTCTTTTCAGGCAGGTGCCAGTGCTGGTGTTGTAGTGGATGTTGTATTGTATCCATTGGATACCATCAAGACAAGACTACAGAGTCCCTGTTCTCCTATTGTGGTGGCAGGCTGTGGTGCCTTGTCAGGTAAAACGTTATCATAAGATGAAAGCGAATTTTAATAAACAAAGTGTGGAGGAAAAAAAAAGAAGAAGTAGTCCCTAAACTCTAAAGCTAAAGGATCCCACCAACCTGTTTTGCTGTAACGAGACTTTTATTTGTTTAATATCACTGTATTGTACATAGTGTTCATTAACCTCACCCAGCCTGAATGTTGCCCAGAAAAGCTAGCAGCACGCGATCGCCAAGAGGGTCATCCATCCGTATACCACCCACGCGCAACTTTGCTTAACTTCAGTGATCCATGTGGAACTGGTGCTACACGCTATCGCCGCAGGATGTATTGGTAAAGGTAGGGCCATCGGCTTTAATAAACACCCTTGGTCACTGTGACCTGGTTAGATCTTTTGTGACATATAGCCGCAGGATGTACAATTGTACATACATATTTAATTTTGCTCAATTTTAGTCTAGTCTAGTACATTTTAAAAGCGTGGTCCGCGTTAACGTTATTCTTATGTTTAGTTGATACTTCTAGTTGTAGAAGTTCGCCCACGTTAACTGTAAACTTATTGTTTCCCAGGTGGAATAGCGGCTGCCCTCACCTGTCCATTAGATGTAGCTAAAACTCAAATTATGTTAGCGTCAGAGAATTTACCCCTCAGTGTAGCTATGAAGAATATCTACACCAATACAGGACTAAGCGGGTAAGTGACACAATAACATTAAATCTTTTTAATAGCCTGCAGCACGTGTTATCCTAGACAATCTCCCGTCCAAATACCAGCCATGCACGAAATTGTTTAACTGCAGTGATCCGTTCAACGTACTTTTTCCGAGTTGAAGTTAATTAAAGTCGCTAATGAACGCTGAATAAAAAGTCTCATGAGTTACATAAATCATCAGTCTTATTATTCGTATCATATTTTAGGGAAATTAACCATTAGTAGTATATCAGTCTTATCACAATAATATCACATTCACATACCGCACTTTCAATATTTTCGTCACTTTCTTTGTCTCCGGGGTACCGCGTTATTGAGAACCGCTCACTTTGGGTATCCATGTTTGATAAATTCTTCTGGCTATATCGAACGCATTCCCTGGAAATAAGAAGAAAAAAAAAAATACTTCAACATAATTCTCTTATCTAGGTTAAGTTTTTTTTTAAAAAAAAAGGGGAAAGTCAGCCGTTCTGAGAACAAACCTTATCTATTAAGATGATAAAGTCCACCCCAGGGCGGGAATGAAACCCGCTACCTAGCTAACTAGTCTGGCGTGGGAGATTTTACTTACCACTAGGAGTATCGGGGTAAGTGTCCAATTTATACGTGAACGGTTTCTCTATATTATTGAGAACATCTTTGTTATAAAACCTTGTCTATTAAGATGATAAAGTCCACCCCAGGGCGGGAATGAACCCCGCTACCTAGCTAACTAGTCTGGCGTGGGAGATTTAACTTACCACTAGGAGTATCGGGGTAAGTGTCCAATTTATACGTGAACGGTTTCTCTATATTATTGAGAACATCTCTGTTATATTGTTTTTGATTGAAGGTGATGTTTTGATCGAGGGATTTGTTCAGATAGCTGATGAACAAAGTCCATCGAGGTAAATGATGGGATGATACCAGTCCTGAAAATTTTGAAGAAATAAATTAATTCTTTGTGGCAAAGCGGAGGTCTTTCACAACTTTTTGTCGATGTAACAGCATTACTAAGTGCTTCCTTTGCAATCAAGTTCCATATTTCAATAATCTTTTTATACGGATAATGTCGCTACTGTTCGCTACTCGATGAAAGTTTTCTATTGCTGGACTAAAAAGACTCTTCAGGCCTAAGTGTATAAGTATACGAACAGTGAATTACTAAGCGCTATCACTTTTTCTATTGAATGGGTTGTTAATAACAAATTACACATACCTGACCACTGTTTGGAGGCATAGTCCACAATTTCACCCCGGGGTCCCCACAATGTCACTTGATTTCTAGCGTTCGATTCAAACACGTGAGACTCCTCGATTAAAGTTGTCTATTGCTGGACTAAAAAGACTCTTCAGGCCTAAGTGTATTAGTACACGAACAGTGAATTACTAAGCGCTATCACTTTTTCTATTGAATGAGTTGTTAATAACAAATTACACATACCTGACCATTGTTTGGAGGCATAGTCCACAATTTCACCCCGGGGTCCCCACAATGTCACTTGATTTCTAGCGTTCGATTCAAACACGTGAGACTCCTGAAAAATATGGCCAAAATTAACGCCTGAGTACTTGGTAAGCTTTATCTACATTTTTTAAAGAGGTTTTTTAATTTGTGTTATTAAAGTTGACTTTAAGAGGTTTAATATGGCGTGAACGAGCTGATATTCCAGAGTTAGAGCGCCTTAAAGGGAGAGAAAAAGATGTTTAATAGAGGGAACTATAACTACTGAGATCTTATCGTCTTAAAATCGAGAGAAGAACAGGATAGGAGAAAGCCAGCCGTTCCAAGAACGAACCTTGTCAGCTCGTCTCTGATAAAGTCCAGCCCGGGCGGGAATCGAATCCGCGACCTAGCGCTTACAAGACAGGCGCGCTACCCGGCGCTAGAGTGGCAATTTACCTAAAAATACGGAAAAATAATAATTCGGGGGGAAAAAAAATTCCCTCCTGGGAAGGCACTGCCGAGATTCGAACTCGGGATCTCCTGTTTACTAGACAGGCGCTTTAACCAACTAAGCCACAGCGCCTGTGTGGCCCTCAGGCAGAGATAAAACTATTTTGATATCACTAGAGTTCATGGTAATGAAACTATACGGAAACTCAACACAGCAATGTATCAAAATTTAATGTGTTTTATGTCAAATTCCCATGCTTACTTTGCTTTAACCCGCGCCCACGTTAACTGTAAACTTATTGTTTCCCAGGTGGAATAGCGGCTGCCCTCACCTGTCCATTAGATGTAGCTAAAACTCAAATTATGTTAGCGTCAGAGAATTTACCCCTCAGTGTAGCGATGAAGAATATCTACACCAATACAGGACTAAGCGGGTAAGTGACACAATAAAATTAAATCTTTTTTAATAGCCTGCAGCACGTGTTATCCTAGACAATCTCCCGTCCAAATACCATCCACGCACGAAATTGTTTAACTGCAGTGATCCGTTCAACGTACTTTTTCCGAGTTGAAGTTAATTAAAGTCGCTACTCGCTAATGAACGCTGAATAAAACAAATTAGAGGCCGAATAGCGACCGAACCGTATATTTCTTGAGCTTGGACCGAAGGGGACTAACACAATAAAATTAAATCTTTTTAATAGCCTGCAGCACGTGTTATCCTAGACTAGACAATCTCCCGTCCAAATACCAGCCACGCACGAAATTGTTTTACTGCAGTGATCCGTTCAACGTACTTTTTCCGAGTTGAAGTTAATTAAAGTCGCTAATGAACGCTGAATAAAACAAATTAGAGGCCGATGCTGTAACAGTTCATTTTCGGTATTTCAGCTCTGAATGGTCGACTTTTTGGACCCTAATATATATCTCTCACTTTCAGAATACTGAAGTACACTTACCAAGAAGATATATTGAGAAATTAAATCTTTTTAATAGCCTGCAGCACGTGTTATCCTAGACAATCTCCCGTCCAAATACCAGCCACGCACGAAATTGTTTAACTGCAGTGATCCGTTCAACGTACTTTTTCCGAGTTGAAGTTAATTAAAGTCGCTAATGAACGCTGAATAAAATAAATTAGAGGCCGAATAGCGACCGAACCGTATATTTCTTGAGCTTGGACCGAAGGGGACTTTTGATCTACATTTTATAAAGATTCACGCAAAGTTTGAACATTACTAGCCTACCCTCTTTTGCGGTCTAAAGCTTTTTCAGGGTAATTCTCAACACAATAAAAAAGAAATTAACTTGGTCGGGGTTTTTAACTTTCAGATTATTCGCCGGCTTTCTACCTCGCATTACATTCATTATGTTGGGCGGAGCCATCTTCTTTGGTGTGTTTGAACAATCGTGTCGACTCATTGAAGATTGAACAGTTTTGAATTTCTCGTAAACTCAGGTTTGTTCTTAGTAGAGGTGCGTAAAGAGTTATAAAAAGAACTACTCTTTTTAGTGGACTACTCGGTCACTGAGTCAGATTCTAACTCCCTGTTGGTCGGGGTTTTTAACTTTCAGATTATTCGCCGGTTTTCTACCTCGCATTACATTCATTATGTTGGGCGGAGCCATCTTCTTTGGTGTGTTTGAACAATCGTGTCGACTCATTGAAGATTGAACAGTTTAGAATTTCTCGTTAACTCAGGTGTGTTCTTAGTAGAGGTGCGTAAAGAGTTATAAAAAGAACTACTCTTTTTAGTGGACTACTCGGTCACTGAGTCAGATTCTAACTCCCTATATCTTTAGGGAACCAAAGAGTGAGTTACATGTTTACTCCGTATACCTATAAGAAGTGGAGTGCCACGTTTTAGGATGTGACTCATTTACTGAGTAGTTCACTGAAAAGAGTAGTTCTTTTTATAACTCACTCACTCTCTCTTTACTCATCTCTAGTACATAGTAAACTCGTGACAACTTTTGTTGGACGCGAAGACAAGAGATGATGTAACTAAAATGTTGCCAGATTAGTTTTTTCGTACTTTTTGTAAGCTTTCGTTATTATTTTTCCCTTCCAAATCTCTTACAAAATTATGTACCAAGTATGTATGTATTTGTATTTTGCTATTTTGTAAGAAGATTAGTAAACTCGTGACAACTTTTGTTGGACGCGAAGACAGGAGATGATGTAACTAAAATGTTACCAGATTAGTTTTTTCTTACTTTTTGTAAACTTTCGTTATTATTTTTCCCTTCCAAATCTCTTACAAAATTATGTACCAAGTATGTATGTATTTGTATTTTGCTATTTTGTAAGAAGAATAAATAAAAAAAAAATACTTCAACATCTCTCGTTGTTGTATCTTGGTTCACCAAGCCAGAATAAGTCTAAAAAAAAAAAAGGAGAAAGCCAGCCGTTCCGAGAACAAACCTTGTCTATTAAGATGTTGTATTAAGATTAAGATGTAAGAGACGATTAAGATGTAAGATGTCTATTAAGATTATGATAAAGTCCACTCCAGGGCGGGAATGAACCCCGCGACCTAGCGCTACCTAGCTAACTAGTCTGGCGTGGGGGATTTTACTTACCACTAGGAGTATCGGGGTAAGTGTCCAATTTATACGTGAACGGTTTCTCTATATTATTGAGAACATCTTTGTTATATTGTTTTTGATTGAAGGTGATGTTTTGATCGAGGGATTTGTTCAGATAGCTGATGAACAAAGTCCATCGAGGTAAATGATGGGATGATACCAGTCCTGAAAAATTTGAAGAAATAAGTTAATTCTTTGTGGCAAAGCAGAGCTCTTTCACAACTTTTTGTCGATGTAACAGCATTACTAAGTGCTTCCTTTGCAATCAAGTTCCATATTTCAATAATCTTTTTATACTGATAATGCCGCTACTGTTCGCTACTCGATTAAAGTTGTCTATTGCTGGACTAAAAAGACTCTTCAGGCCTAAGTGTATAAGTATACGAACAGTGAATTACTAAGCGCTATCACTTTTTCTATTGAATGGGTTGTTAATAACAAATTACACATACCTGACCACTGTTTGGAGGCATAGTCCACAATTTCACCCCGGGGTCCCCACAATGTCACTTGATTTCTAGCGTTCGATTCAAACACGTGAGACTCCTGAAAAATGTGGCCAAAATTAACGCCTGAGTACTTGGTAAGCTTTATCTACATTTTTTAAAGAGGTTTTTTAATTTGTGTTATTAAAGTTGACTTCAAGAGGTTTAATATGGCGTGAACGAGCTGGTATTCCAGAGTTGAAGCGCCTTAAAGGGAGAGAAAAAGATGTTTAATACAGGGAACTATAACTACTGAAGTCTTATCGTCTTAAAATCGAGAGAAGAACAGGATAGGAGAAAGCCAGCCGTTCCAAGAACGAACCTTGTCAGTTCGTCTCTTTTGTGATAAAGTCCACCCCGGGCGGGAATCGAATCCGCGACCTGGCGTTTACAAGACAGGCGCGCTACCCTCCAAGCTAACTAGGGTGGCAATTTACCTAAAAATACAGAAAAATATTAATTCGGGGGGGAAAAAAATTCCCTCCTGGGAAGGCACTGCCGAGATTCGAACTCGGGATCTCCTGTTTACTAGACAGGCGCTTTAACCAACTAAGCCACAGCGCCTGTGTGACTCTCAGGCAGAGATAAAACTATTTTGATAGCACTAGAGTTCATGTTGATGAAACTATATGAAAACTCTACACAGCAATGTACCAAAATTTAATGTGTTTTATGTCAAATTCCCATGCTTACTTTGCTTTAACCCGTGCTGGTCTGTTGTGCCAAAGATTGCAACAGTACCTATGTTCATATCAGCCTAGTTAGCTTGGAAGTGGGAACACTCTCATTTAAATTTAAATTACATTGCCTACAGGACGAAAAAAATTCGTGAGAAATTCACAAGTGGGAACAGGCCTTAAGGCAGGTAATGAGTGAACTTACCTCAGGTGTCCATTGTAAACTGGGCCGAGTGCAAATCTTTAGTTCAAACTGCCCGAAGAACATCACCTGCAAGCACTGCCTGGTAATGTCGACAATATCGTGGTTGAAATTGGAGGAATTCCGAGGCTGAGAGTCGTCCAATATGAGACCCCAAGCTTGAAAGAGGAGCTTACTGTCGTACCACGTCTGAAAAATACGATGTCAAATATTTTATTATTGTTATTATTAAAGAGAAGTACATATAACAATGAATGTAATTAATGAATCAGCCTAATGCCAAATTAACATGGCTAGAGCTAGAGACCATCACCCCGGTGTATAGCAGATACAAAAAGACATCTTTTCTTTATTCTGCTATCGCCAGTCGGCGAAAGCTAAAGCCGCTACAACAACAACAATGAATCAGCCTAGTTAGCTTGGAAGTGGGAACACTCTCATTTAAATTTAAATTACATTGCCTACAGGACGAAAAGAATTCGTGTAAAATTCACAAGTGGGAACAGGCCTTAAGGCAGGTAATGAGTGAACTTACCTCAGGTGTCCATTGTAAACTGGGCCGAGTGCAAATCTTGTATCGACCATGTAAAGCACCCAAAGAACCATCGTACGAATACAGGGTGGTCTGTAATATTTGCCACGCTTGAATCAGATGGGAGCTCGTGTCGAGTCCGTAACGTCTTCTTGCATAGAGTTCCACCCTGAATAATAGTAAGAATCACCAAAGACATTATTTGAACAAAAGAAGTGAATTTCAATTTTTAGACTGTTTTTTCTTTGGACGATTTTTCCAAGTTTTGTCTGTAATATTAGATATAGGTAGGTATATTTTTTACCCACCCGAGTTTAGTCTCTTTGGAATAGAGTATGAAATGCAGGTACCCAACTATGTACCTATTTAGTATTTATTTATTGAATACCTAACATTTTAAAATAGAGATCTTCTCCTAAGCTAGTAAAATTAGGTGTCTTCGAAGCTTTGGACGATTTTTCCAAGTTTTATCTGTAATATTAGATATAGGTAGGTATATTTTTTACCCACCCGAGTTTTGTCTCTTTGGAATAGAGTATGAAATGCAGGTACCCAACTACCTACCTATTTAGTATTTATTTATTGAATACCTAACATTTTAAAATAGAGATCTTCTCCTAAGCTAGTAAAATTAGGTGTCTTCGAAGCTCAATAGTAAGAATCACCAGACATTATTTGAACAAAAGAGGCGAATTCCAATTTTTAGACTGTTTTTTCTAAGTTTTGTCTGTAATATTAGATATAGGTAGGTATATTTTTTACCCACCCGAGTTTTGTCTCTTTGGAATAGAGTATGAAATGCAGGTACCGAACTATGTACCTATTTAGTATTTATTTATTTATTTATTGAATACTTAACATTTTAAAATAGAGATCTTCTCCTAAGCTAGTAAAATTAGGTGTCTTCGAAGCTAAATTAGGTGTCTACTACGAAAATTGCTGTAACAGTTCATTTTCGGTATTTCAGCTCTGAATGGTCGACTTTTTGGACCCTAATATATATCTCTCACTTTCAGAATACTGAAGTACACTTACCAAGAAGATATATTGAGAGGATTTGGAGACCAAAACACATCGGCCATGAAGTCGTACACCACGTAATTCTGATCTATGCCTTCCGGTACCATTCCCAAACCTACGAGTGATCCTGTGTTGTTCCTTGCTTTATGAACACCCTGTAAATAAATTGGACTAAAATGGAACAATTTGTTCTAAGCTGACAATCTACATAAAGCACTACTTACATACTTATACCAACTCATAGATTAGCTTTGAATTTAGGTTTAGGTGAACTTCATTATTATTTATTTATTTTTAAGAGATTTGACAGAGGAGAAACTGTAACAAGGGAAATCGTATAGGGACAGAGGGAACTGTAACAAAGAAGTTCTTAATGTCCCAAATTGAAGAGGGAAGGAGGACAAGATAGGAGAAAGCCAGTCGTTCCGAGAACAAACACTAACTGTTTAGCTTAATATTGAACCGTAATCCTTGGTACTTTAATTTACCTCATTAATTTGCGGTAAAGAGCCGTGCATTCCAATTGTACCACCGAAATTATGTAGCATGCACCAAATATAGGGCTGCCCGTAAAACGAATGAAGTCTGTCGTGAGCGGGCATCTGTTCTGCAAATAAGTCCAGGACTAGGATTTTACCCTGAAAATCAAAGATATGTTTTTTTTTTTTACCGAGCGAAGAAAGGTCCTGTTCCTTACTTTGATTTAACAAGGTGCAGACCAACTTAGTCTGGCTGGGGGACCTTAAATAGGGAGTAGACCAGCTTGGTCTGGCTGGGGGACTTTAAACAGGGATTAGACCAGCTTAGTCTAGCTTGGGGACTTTAAACAGGGAGTAGACCAGCAGACCAGTTTAGTTTGATTGGGGGACTTCAAACAGGGAAGATGTCAGTCTGAAATTTCTCTTTACATTGTCTTTACGAAACTAAGTGCACCTCGAAATTCCAAGCACAGAGCCACAAAAACTTTCACTCTGCGATATTTACCTGAGGAACTGCAGTCAAGAAAGCTTTCACTCGGTCTTGAGTCCAAAAGAGAATTTCATTGACAAACATCCATCCTTGTAAAACCCTGAAACAAGCCAGTCTAGTTAGCTTGGAGGGTAGCGACATAATGTTTACAAAAAAGATCTTGTTTAATAATTAAAAAAAATCCTCATATGTGCTTAGTAAGCACAGCGGGTTCGAATTCCGCCCGGGGCGAACTTTATCGACAACAGATGTGGTTCGTTCATCCTCATATGTGCTTAGTAAGCACAGCGGGTTCGAATTCCGCCCGGGGCGAACTTTATCGACAACAGATGTGGTTCGTTCTCGGAACGGCTGGCTTACCATATAGCGTTAGGATCCACCGCAGTCATAGTTTCATAAATACCAACACTGATGTTTCGCAAATATTCCAAATCTCCAGACTGAGGCACATTTTCATTGAATGTGTCCGCACTGTACATGTGATTTGTGCCAAACTGCGCTCTAACCTGACAAGAAACAAAACAGGATAAGTGACGGGATGTTTTTTTAAGAGTTTTGATAGGAGTCGAATCGAATCGGCGACCTAAACAAGACAGGTGCGATACCAACCAAGCTAACTAGGCTGGCTTTGAAGAGGTTTGATAAAGGGAACTGTAACTACTGAGGTATTATCGTCTCGAAATCGAAGAGATAAGGATAGGATAGGAGAAAGCCAGTCGTTCCGAGAACGAACCCCACCTGTTCAGGATAAAGTTCGCCCCGAGCGGAATTCGAACCCGCGACCTAGCACCTACAAAGCAGAAACGCTACCTTCCCTAATAACTAGACTGGCTCAAATTTGTTTCAAATATCTAGAAATAATGGGAATTATGGACTGAACATTCATAAGATAGAGTAGAAGAGAACTTACTTCTTGTAAAAATTTGATGCCAACTTTTTTGAACAATGGATCTGTTGGGTCCAAGAGCAAGGGACTGAAAAAACAAGGAAGTAATATTTTCAATAAGATGACGATTTTTTTCCTTTTCTTCTTACCCAGCATAATCATATTTAATAAAGAAATCTCCAACTTAAAACTGACCATTAAGTTATTTAAAAAAAAATCCAAATCAACGCTGATATCCTCTGCAAAAACTTACCAACAGTATTTCTCTTCAAAATTACACCAGCTTCCAAGTTTTGTCAGCTTAGAATTTGGAAACAATCTGAAACAAAGAGTACGTATTATATAGGTATGTAATTATAATTTTATTACTTTATTAGATATGCCCTTAATGCTTCGTGCCAAGAAAATAAATAAAGTACTTACATATAAATGAGTGCTCCTAGAACAAACAAATTACGAAGTTTCTCACCTTTTGAAAGCCACAGGTACAATACCAGCGAAGGCCGGTAATATCGGAGTAATAGCCAGCTCTCGCATACGGGACAAGATTTTCCTCTGCAGGAGAACCTGCCTGGCATGCCAGGATTTACTGAGTGGTCCTCCCCAGCCTCTCAAGTTTCCCATTCGATTCCTGGAATAGCAAAGGATTGACTTTGTATAAAATTTTATATTGAAAAATATTCAATGTTGCATCGCGGATTTTTTTTCTTTTTTTTATTTATGTAGGGGCTGCCCTTTTACTGCCCATCAGTTGGTCTGATGATGGCCATAGTAGTGGTCGAAATATATCAACTCGTCTACTGTTGTGTCCTAGTGTTTGATGTTTCAACAGTATCCAGTTTCAAATCACTCGACAGTTGGAGAGATGAATTTCTCATACAAGCTTCACCAAGGGATCCGGAAAATTTCCCATTTGTTGTTTTAGGAAACAAAGTTGACCTGGAGGGCGAGAGAGTGGTAAGTAGTTTGAACATGAAGCACCAAAGAATTGAGCTCCTTGTTCTCAGCACTTTGGGAAAAAATATATTAATCAAAGGAGAAAAAAATCTAGTAATGTGACAGAAAATATTATTAAATTAGGTTTTATCCAGCTGGTACATTCCGTCATTCCACTGAAGGGTTCTTGTCGTAGGGGCTGCCCTTTTACTGCCCATCAGTTGGTCTGATGATGGCCATAGTAGTGGTCGAAATATATCAACTCGTCTGTCCTTTTATCTGTAGTCTTGTTTGTTAACGTCTATTAGATAGGGGATAGTCTGTAATCCACTCCAGTCAAGTGAAGACCATGTCCAGAAATATGTACATGAAAATATGTCTAAGTCTACTAACCAAGCTAGGAACGCAGGACCAGCAAAATGATCGTCAATGTCCGCATCGCTCAGTCCCAGATCTCGATACACTCTGGTCCACACTGCTTCGATCCCTGTCGAGGCATAAGCCAGGTTGATACCATTCAGAGCCCATCTGTCTATTTCTCGCTCCCACCTTGGCCAGTCCCACCACACGTAGCTGTAGCTGGCTGTACACACGTTCTCAAACAGACGAAACCTGGCAAGAACAAAGAAATATCATGGTTCTAGTAAATCTAGTATGTACTTAGTTGTTAAAAGTTCAAGTTTCACACACCTTTCGGTATTACTGGCAACAAAACATTTACCTTCTATGAGGTGATTGAAGGAAGTATTCTCCTTTCTATGAGATGATAGAAGGGAGTAAGTAAGCATAAGAGGTGATAAAAGGGAGTATTCTTCTTTCTATGAGTTGATAGAAGGTAGTATTCTTCCTTTATGAGGAACTAAATTGATTGTCACTTGATTATTAAATCTATTTTCCCATTTTTCTTTCTGTGTTGCAGATATTCTGGATTGTGCCTCAATAATATTGTCCATATTTTTGTTAATATTACATATTCATGTTTAAGTTACTACTAGATTGTGTTGAGATTGCAACATTCAATAATCATCAGTGATGTATACCTGATAGGTAGACAGTATTTTATGTATCAATATAACCAATGTAAGCCCCCCTCAAATAAGAGAAAAATTACTTTAAAAAATAATACCATAAGTGATAAATTTATGACATGAGTCAAAGGAGCTGGGAAAAACCTAAGCAGTTAAAAAAAAACTCAGAGGCCTTACTGTTAAAAATTCGGACCTCATTGAATAGTTACATTGAATCTCTGAGATGCCTCTTCTGCTATGGCTCTGCGAATCACATTTTGAACAGCAAGATTTTGTCTGTAAGATGTTGATTGTGGCTGTACATGGGGAAAGTGAAATTTCACATCTTTTCTGACACTGTCTTCTGAAAATGAAACATCAATAGAACTAAATAATTTATTGGTACTTGTGCAGAAGTCACGTCCATGGAATATTGCTACCAAAGGAACTGGCACAAACAAGCAGTGACCCTGGTTATTATAGGGACCTTCCTAGTGATTTTGTGTTGATTCAGCAATTATAAATGAGAAGTATATAGTGTCTCTTCTTGTCCATCTGATGACATGTGGGATGGGCATGCTACAACACAGACCACATGAGTCTAATTTATGAGTTGTTTCATTGATATGAATTGAAAATATGGTGAAACACTTGTCTTTTATTTATGTAAAAAAACTTGAACTACTTCTTTTATTATGACTACTTATACTCACCAATACAGTTGTCGAAGATATCACTTCTGCAGAGTTTTACCATAAAAATGATAACAATAGACAGTATGATGTTTGACTTGAAAGTATAGAAAGTCATTACTCATTTGACTGCCAGTGTGTATTTCCAACTTTTAGTTTTCTATTAAGGACTGTGGTTGTGCTCTGCCTCACCAAGTTAAAATTTGATCACTCTCCTTATCAGATTGGTGTCTAATACTGCTAATACAGCCTGCTTATACAATGCTACATTCAGGGGATTTACAGGAAGATCACTCTCCTTTATGGTGCCTCTCATTTGTTATCTTGGAGAAGTACTCACACTTCTTGCACTCAGGTGCAATATGACATTGACTTTGGTTTATTCAGCAGAATCTTTAGCAGTGAGAAACTTGTTTCTTATCTCCTAGAAATCCTAGAATAGATGTAGTAGTCAGGGTAGTACAAAAAAAGACAGAAAACGAGAAAATCGGAGAAAACACATCCTCTCATTTGTTATCTTGGAGAAGTACTCACACTTCTTGCACTCAGGTGCAACATTGACTTTGGTTTATTCAGCAGAATCTTTAGGTGAGAAACTTGTTTCTTATCTCCTAGAAATCCTAGAATAGATGTAGTAGTCAGGGTAGGGATGGGTAAATATTCTCTGAGTCGATTCAAAGAGTCGAATATTTCAAAAGAATCGTGAATCGCGATTCTTAAATTCAAAGAATGATGATGATGATGTCAGCTTTTCGTGCTGTTATTTTACTGGTAATATAAGCACGCAAACTCAATGGTTTGTAATATGAGAATTAATTCTTAATTTGAGTAATGAATAAGCATAAACCAAGTAACTAAAACTGCGATTTCTTATAAATGAAAATGATAATAATAATAATAATGATAATGTTGT
>NW_007378846.1:114867-135041 GCF_000475195.1 Diaphorina citri
TATTATACAGTGTTTTCAAAGTCCGGGCGTACCCCTGAATCATTTTTTGAACGGCTAAAGATGGCGAAGCTGAAATTTGAGGGGTAGCTGATTTTATCTTTTTTAAATACATTTTTTGAAATAGTCGCAAATTTTATCCGGGAGCCAGGGACGATCCCAGGAGGGTCCAACTTTAAAATTTTAAATTGAGAACACCTATTGCTGATACATCATATCAAAGGGGTCTTAAAGAACGTAGTACTTTAGTACAAGTTGAGCTCGGATTCACAACCAGGCGACGGAGTTTATGGTCTATTCAAATTTCATGTTCCCTCCCCGCCAATTAGGGAGGAGCACCAAAAATGGAAAATTCATATCGATTGGGTGATTTGTGTTTCAAATAGGTCCCACTAATGATTCATATTGAAATTCGGTCCCAAAAAATAAAATTTCGGAAACCATCCATTTTCACCCCCGCGAGGCCTTAGAGGCCGAAAGTCTAAAATTTCATTTTTGGGTCTCGAATTATCAATATGACCCATTATTAGAACCTATTTTTACAGCACAAACACCAATCCATATGAAATTTCCCATTTTTGGTGACTTTCCCCTATTGGCAGATGGGAACAATGGAAAATATGAAAAATTGAATAGGCCATAACTCCGGCCCTGGTTGACGGATCGAGCTCAATCTTATACCAAAGTATACGTTCTTTAAGACCTTTGATATTATTTATCACAAGTAGGGAGTTCTCATTTAAGATTTTAAAGGTTGGCTCCCCTGGAGCCGCACTGGCCAGAGACAGAATTTTGAGAACCACTGCAAAAAAAATGGTTTTATAAGAAATCACTATATGCCCAAATTTCGGTTCCCATCTTTAGCATTCAAAAAATATTTTAGGGTCCCCGGACTTTTGAAACACTCTGTATTGATATTTTAGATTTATATAAACCATTAATAAATTTGGAATTGTGGATGGTAAATATAATTTAAAACCAATTTGGAGCGTTTCTTTATTAAAGGCCTATTAGGTGATAATAAGAGGTGATAAATATGTAGAATCTTATATCATATTAGTAATAGAAATCATACCTCATTCTTACTGTTAGGATGACAGAAAAATTCCCTGTTACCCCCGCAGTCTGAAGGTCAAGTGACGTTCCAAACATGGAACTAAGGAGAAAAGAAAGATAATACAAACGTTCAGATAGGACAAAAAAAAAAAAAAAAATCATTTTTCCTTTAAGAGCGAATTTAAATTACTAAAAAACATAAGTAGAGAGAAAATTAAAAAAAAATTACAAGAGATTTAGGGGAAAATTGTATTAAAACAGAGAGTCGCTTGCAAGATACGTTTATCGTTACGCAAACGAGATTGGGAACTTGGTTCCTGACAAAAATGCAACCCCAGTGTGGAAATCTTTTTATTTTCGAGTCACATATGTCCCACAATATTTTCACCCAAGGTCTCATTCAATTCCCATTTGAGTCACGACACTTTTATTTGATTAACAAAACGTTCAACCAAGTTTATTCAATATTTAAATCAATTTGAGTCAAAGAATAGTTTTATACGGATCAACAAATCATTATACAGGCATGAACACTCCGGAACGAACGCCACACTCATACGTCCCAAATATGTTACACGGAACGGAGAAGAAACATGTTTTGGGACGAATGAGTGTGCGCGATTATTTATAGTTCAAGGTCACAGATTCAACTCAAGTTCACAATACTTTTTTCACCAAGTATAATCATTCAAGTCATAATACTTTTTTCACCCAAATCTATTCAATTCAATTTCAGTCCCAATACTTTTACCGCATTCAAGTCAAATACTTTTTTCATCCACAGTCTTATTCACATCAATTCCAATCAACGATTATTTTTTACCCAGGGTATATTCAAATTCAAATTCAAGTTTGTCACAAAAATTTTTCTTAATGAGAATCCAGAGCCAAAGATGATGGGGAGGTTAATAGTCATTCAGCGGTGTAGGCCCGGGCACTTCATTTTGTTCTTCCTTTTCGTGTTTTACCAAGAGCCTCATCTCATACACTGCTTGCCTCGTCCTCGTAATTATCATACTCTTGATAATCTGAAACACAAAAAAATAATAAATAAAATTGTTATGCAAAAAATTAGTTTAAAGTTTAAACTGATTCCTTAGGTATAATCTGATCGGCCTAAATTTTAATACATGGTTTCTAAAATCAATTGCGGAAAAATTGCGTAAGAAGGAAGGATTTACGGGAGGAAAGGTTAACATAAAGCCGATTGGAGAGAGGGCTGACCACAAAACGCCGACCCCCTATAAACGGGAAACGGTGAAGAAGAAGGAAAAAAGTTTTCTAAAAAATTCAACCACCATTTTAGTTTTCATAATAAACCTTTTCAACCCTTCCAAAATCGACCTTCTAAAGTTTAATTGAGGGGTTTTCCAACCTCTTTCTCAATGTGAACTAAAATTGCGTTTAAATCAAAATTTTTTTGTTTGAACAAAATTTTTTTTAAAAAAAAAAAAAAAAAAAAAAAAAAAAAAAAAAACAGCCTAAAGAAAAGAAGAAAACATTTCTACTTACCATCAACAGGTTCCTGTTTGATGAACACTTTCTCTTCTCGTTCTTCGTTGTTACGCTCACGTTCCTTGCTGTAAAATTAAAAACAAAATCAACACATGAGTAAAAATGCAGAAGGTTCAATATCCACCTTTCTGGTTGCAGAATCCTAGCGACTGGTTCGATTACAACTCCAAGCAATTCTTTAAAACGGCCAGAAACAGACACCACATTGCCAGGATGACTTCCAACCTCCGATAGGAGAGGAACATTAAGTAAGAAGAAGAAGAAGAAAAAAAAAAACAATTTTTTCAATTGCAAATATTTCAACGGGTTACTTTCTAGTTAAGTTCTCACATGTTGACAAACCACCTTAAATGGAGAGTAATGTGTACCTTTTCGCCCACCTGATGAGGGACATACTACGGCCTGAGCATGGTGCGACACAGACTACACGAGTCCAATCTAGCAGTTGTCTCATTTATACGAGTTAATATCTTAAAGAAAAATAAATTTAGTGTTTGGATGGAAGAGCTCCTCCAGGAAAATCCTGCCACTTAAAAGAAAGCCGTTAAAAAAGGAGTAATAATAGTAATACAACAGCGATGATTCTACTCACCGTCTCTCCTTGCGATCTCGCTTCCTCTCGTTGCGATCCTCCGAGTTCTCCCTCTCTCTCCTTCGCTTGCGATCCCTATCTCGATCTCTGTCGCTCCGATCCTTCGGCCGGAACTCCACCTCTTCAATGTCGTCGTCCCTGATGCGTTCCCTACTGCGACGTCTTCTGCGGTCACGGGAACGTCTGGCAAAGGGGAGTGAAGAGGGAAATGTTAGCTTTGGGAAAAATTGACACATTCAGGACAACTAAAAATCGAATTAGAGTGGAATATACCTTGTTTATCCTGCTCGAATGAGACTAAAAAGTCCCTTTATCCCCCAGCAGTCTAAACAAGGTCTCGTGTGTTTTATGGGTTTAACAACATAATACAGTATGTACCTACATCTATAAGACCTTGTTTAATTATGAAAAGAAAAGAATTAGGGCTCAGAAAAGAAGGTTGAAATTTATCCTCCTATCCAATTTCGATAAAACCTCCGTTGTTACAGTTGTTCCTTCTAAAAAAATAATAATAATAAAAGCTCACCCCTAAAAGGGATTTTGCTAAAAATCCAAGAGCTATTAGGGACTATTCTGTCCACTGGTAGACACCCAAAGTCACTTACGATCTCGAAGTCCGTCGTTTGCGCTCTCTACTCCGCGAGCGTCTTCTTTCTCGTTCTCTCTCACGATCATTTGAGCCACTTCTCGCACGAGGCGGCCCGCCTGCCAGCTCTCTCTCTCGCTCCAGACGATATCTCTCTCGCTCCCTCTCGTTATCCTCGCGACCTGAGTGTTTCAGATTGACGTCCGGGCCTCCACGCCTTGTACCGCCTAGTCCGCCACCTGAGAATAAAAAAAAGGTGTGTTAGAATTCAAGGCGTTTTTACGTTGGTAGAATTTTTGGTGGAAAAAATAAATAAATAAAAACAACACTTCCTAGTTGAGGGAAACAGCTCGTTCTAGTCGTTCAGTGAATTGTGGAACTCACTCAGAACAAGGGGCATTTAAAGGTTCCCTGTAGGCCCAATCGATCTTATAATTTTAAGAACAAAAAATGGTCTTTGATGTTAAGGTGTTTAACATTTCCAAATTTCATCAAAATCGGACGAACCTTTCGAGAGTTATGACTATGACTAAACAAACTAAGCGAATTTAATGTAAAAAAAAAAATGTTAGAACTTCCTAGCCTAGTTAACTTGGAGGGTAGGACACCAGCCTTGTAAGCACTAGTTCGCGGGTTCGATTCCCACCTGAGGCGAATATTATCCTAAATAGATAGGGTTCATTCTCGGAACGGCTGGCTTTCTGCTATCCTGTCCGCCTTCTGTCTTCCATCTCGGGACGATAAGCCCTCAGAAATTACAGTTTCCTCTATACACCTCAAAAGAAGGAACAATCCCACTTACCAAGACGACGGGGTAGCCATCCTTTGACGGTCCTGGATCTTTCCACGTCAACCAGGACTCGACGACCGTCGATTTTCTTTCCGTCAGCATGCTTGTAGGCGGCTAGAGAGAAAACCCAACAAGGTACCACACCAGGGAATAGGATTGTCAAAGGACCCAGTAGGGAAATGAGAAAACAGAGGAAGGGAAGAAAGAAGGAAAACAAAATAAATTCAATTAGTTTATTGCTGAACCGAGTTAACATGTGCCTAAAAACCTGAAACGTGATTTTAAGTTTGAGCAAGTTTGATCTACCGTTCAAAAACAAGATAAGCAAAACCTAGAATCGCGGTTACCTGAAATAAAAGGGGGTGAAAGGATTTAGGAATCCTATTAAAAAGGACTGGACGTCAAGGTTCAATGGAAACTTGAAGGGAAAAACGGTGGTAAAGAATCCGGAATGTAAGAAGAAATGATGTGAGGGATTTTTTTTTATATTTTTTGATTTTAAATGAACGCGAGGTGAATCTAAGTACCTATTTGGTGTCATCAAATAACTAACGAGCCATGGAAATTATTATCACTTAACATTCGCAGGCAACCATGAAGTTGTTAATCCTATCTAGGGAAATAAGAAAAGAAAGCTACCCACCGTAAGAATGTTACTTACAATTGGATTATTTTCGATTCTAGATTCGCGCGTTGACTTCCTATTTTGGATTCAAATGCAACGAGTGTCCAACTTCTGAGGGAGATTTAATATTTTACCTGGTGCGCATTTTTTTCTACTTACGTTAATAAAAACCCAGCGCAATATTTACTATCTTTTTTGTTAAAGAAAAATTATTAAATAAAACTAGGAAAATATTACTATGTAGGTAGTGTGTGGAAAAAATCGTTTGAATTTTAAAAAGAAAAAAACAATAAAATATTTAATAATTATTCAAAAAGATCCCATACCCAAAATTTCATTAAGAGGAGAGACCAAATTTGTATGATAATTTCTTTGTGAACATATCAGGGGACATATTAAAGGATGATGAAAAATCCCGACCCCATATTGTAAAGAAAAATCCTAGATAGACGAAATCAAGTTTTTACAGTGGAGAAAATGATGAGCAGTACAAAAAGTAAAGATTTGATTTGAGAGTATATGACAAATAAATAATAGGTGATTTTGTTTCTAGTTTTCTAGTGGAAATAACACTTCCAGTGTCATATGTTCGCATTTCTCTGCTGTAACAACTTGGAGAAAATTATCTTAGAAACTAGAAATACTGTATAGAGTGTAACAGTTGTATGTTGGGTCTTACCATACATACAAACCTAGTTTATCATGAGAGACAATATTATGGTTCGGTTCCACCTTTAGAGTTCATTCAATTCTACACCCAAAACAAAAAGAAACAATACCAGCATTAGTATTTTTTGACAATCACAAATGAGTAAGGTATTCAAGTACATGGAAATACATTTTCAAAGCAGTTGGGTACAGAAGAAAAGTCCACAGTATTTGACAAATACTTGTCCCTCTTTTATGAAAAAAGAGACCCAAGTAAATTTAAGTGTTTGATTGTACAATAAATAAAATTGCAGGGTTTTTAGGATTATTATTTTCAACAATTCAATTCAAACATAATTCTAGTGCCATTTAACTAGGTAGATTATATTTGCTTTTTTTCCCTTTAATAAATTTAGTAATTTCACTAACAGGAACTGGGTCTCTATTTCTCAAAAGTCAGCTTGATTAGGGGAAGTATTTTCAAATACACACAACATACTCACCTCATGAAAGATTGGTAACAAAAGTTTTGGATGAATAAAATATACACAATAGAGTTCAAAATCACCTTTACTTACCAAAAACCTCATCATACTTACAAGACAGTTGGAAATATTACCTGGTTTTTAGTTGTATTTCATCTTTATTGGATGTAGAATGAATTGAACCATACTCATAGGGTAGTAATATGTTTTACCAATGGACATAATAATATATCTTTAGAGAGTTACAAATAATTGATAGAAGTCATTTGCAGACTGGGATTTGTGTTCACCAAGACTTCATATCATTCTAAATACATAAATTGATTTTTTTTAAAAAAAAATCTCAAGCAAGTTAGAATGCCAAATAAGCCAGTCTGTAAATGTTCTCAAATATTAACACATGGCCTGAAGCTGTTAAAATAGAATCTACTTATTTTCATTTCATTGAATTCCTCTGAGGTAGGTAACTTGAGAGATGGATGTGATTTTTTTTTTTTTTTTCTTCAAATTATTTGAAAATATCAAAGTTCATTAGCATGAAATGAAAACAGTAAACAAGATTGTCCATAACAAAGTACAGACAAGGAGGAATATAAAAGGGGTATATTGCACAGCAGGATACTTACAGTGCATGTCTCTTTCATGTTCATATTCAATGAATGCATAGCCACGAGGCTTTCCTGTCACCTTATTATGTACCATGACAATCTATAAACAAATGAGAAAGCAAATGTTAAAATTCGGCACAAATGACCTACTGTCCGTAGTGTTAAAGCACCTAAAAGGGGAAAAAAGTGTTGAAATTATGTTACCCACATTAATTTAACCAATGTTAGAAGAAGAAGAATAAAATTGGAAAGTTGACCCTCATTATCAAATGGTCTTAAAAAATTATAGCTACTAGAGTCTGAACTTACTTTTTTAATAGGACCATAAACTTCAAACTCTCTTCTCAGCTTGGATTCAGATGTATCATAATTCTGCAAAATAAAGAAAAACAAATTTAATAATAATATTAAAGAAAGAATTAACACTTATACACACCTAGTATAATATCTATCAAAACAAGGTTTCAACACTGATTCTAATATGTAAGAAGGTACTCACATCTGAATAGATACAAGGTTCAATCAAGTGCTTAAGTGTATGTGCATCAGATTATGAAAATCAATACTTACCACTCTGGCTATGAAGAGTGTTTTGAATGGATCCATGGTTGCATTTGGAAAACTGTTGGGATCCCCTGAAATAAGAGGGGAAAAAAAGTTGATGTACATCAAGACCCATTTATTTGGGTTAAAATACCAATGGTTCCATGCACACAACCAATCTAACAAGAAATCCTTTATTTGATCACTGAAGTTAAACAATTTAGTGCATGGATGTTTTTTTGAATAGATGACCATCTGGGCCAACTTGTGATGCTGGTTTTTCCCTAACAGGATGGGAGCAACTCAGGCTGTGAGATGTTAATGAGAGGAGGTAGATACCTCCTGGAAGTTATACCATAATGTTAATAGCCAATTAAAAAATGTCTCATGAGCAGATGGTGAGTTTAATGAGAGGAGGTAGATACCTCCTGGAAGTTATACCATAATGTTAATAGCCAATTAAAAAATGTCTCATGAGCAGATGGTGAGTCTGGTGAGCCTATAACAGAGTGTGAATTAAAATACTTACACAGAGCTATTTCTTGTTCTAATTTATATGCAACTTGTTCTGCCCGTTCTCTTCTCCGTCTCTCGAGTCTTTCCTCCCTTGTTTCCACTCGGGTTGGAGGTGGGGTGTCTTTGGGATCTTCGAATTCATTGAGGAAAGCAGCAATTCCAGAATATCCATGAGTTTTCTTTTCATGGGGTAGTTTTTCTACAGGAGGAAGGTATGGAACAGGATCTCTTGGGGCAA
Source organism: Diaphorina citri (assembly GCF_000475195.1). NCBI lineage: Eukaryota > Metazoa > Arthropoda > Insecta > Hemiptera > Psyllidae > Diaphorina > Diaphorina citri. The sequence continues at coordinate 123,067 of NW_007378846.1, forward strand.
AGAGAGCCAACAAATTGGGTGGTAGAAACTGAGTCATGGTTGTTATCTACCTGTCTTCGGAAAGGGGTTCAAAATCAAAACATGCCAACAGACAAAATAAGTGCTCCGGAACTGAATTGACGGTGTAATAGCAATAGCATGAAAAAAAACTTTATTATGTACTTGTACTGAATACTACTGAACAATCAAGAAAAATCAAAGATGGTAGAAACTGAGTCATGGTTGTTATCTACCTGTCTTCGGAAAGGGGTTCAAAATCAAAACATGCCAACAGACAAAATAAGTGCTCCGAAACTGAATTGACGGTGTAATAGCAATAGCATGAAAAAAACTTTATTATGTACTTGTACTGAATACTACTGAACAATCAAGAAAAATCAAAGATCACAATCAAAGTTGGGTACAGAAGAAAAGTCCACAGTATTTGACAAATACTTGTCCCTCTTTTATGAAAAAAGAGACCCAAGTAAATTTAAGTGTTTTGCAGGGTTTTTAGGATGATTATACAGAGTTCAGTGATTTTCACTTAACCTACTTTGAGTACATGCCAATGTGGCATATCAGTTATCTATGAAGATAGTCCAGTAGATACCTTATTTTTATGATATTTTTGGTTTATCACTTATCAGCTCTTTGAAAATATGATGATGTCTTGTGTAATCATCTAAATCAGGTAAAATCTTTCAATTGATCAGATTTGTATTTGAATATTAAATCAACACATATGCTGACCTATTTTATAGCTCATAAATTTGAAAGTTCAACAGAGAATATAACTTGTCTTCATCTATGATAGAGCCTTTATGCATTTGTTTGCAGATGACAGAAAATGTGTAAACTCAATTTTAAGTAGTACCATTGAAATGATATCATGATCCTTTATTTTAGTTCCCAGGTTCTGAATCACTTACCTGCATATTTTAATTTAACAGCAACTGAAGGGCAACTATAGAAGGGGATCCTCAGCATCCCTCAAATATACTTTCTAAAAACTGACCATTGAAAAGGTCACCTGATTACATAAAGGGACCATTGAAAAGGTCACCTGATTACATTACTTTCCTTTCAGTAAGATGAAAATTTTCTCTGCTTTTAAAGAATAAGCACAAGTCCTCACGGACAGTTGTCTGCGGTTCAGGAAGAGCCAATTAACCATGGCTAGAGACCATAATTTTTAGTATATTCTTTCCCTCTGTTAAACCTCTTGAAAAAAAAAGTAAAATAAATAAATAGTTATTATTAATAAACTAAAAGTAAGTTACTTATTAATAGTGTAAAATAATAATAATAATAATTAACTTTTTTTCTTTTCCAGATCGTTCGTGAGAACGAGGAGTACGGTCGTGAAGTACGCCAATACCTGGAGGAGAGAATACTTCAGCGTGACGTGAATGTTATCATCGAGAGTGTTCAGAACGAGAAGAACAGGATCATGAACGCTACACTCATTCACGAGGTAAGATAGCTAGACAAATTGTCTAGCTAGGGGATGTTAAACTGAGAGTAGACTAGCCTCTGGCTGTGCGACTATAAACAGGGAGAAGAGCAGCTAACCCTAACTAGCCTAGCCAGCTGGCAGTTTTCAAAGGGTTCTCTCTGCTTTTACTGAAGGGCAACTATAGAAGGGGATCCTCAGCATCCCTCAAATATACTTTCTAAAAACTGACCATTGAAAAGGTCACCTGATTACATAAAGGGACCATTGAAAAGGTCACCTGATTACATTACTTTCCTTTCAGTAAGATGAAAATTGAATTCTAATCCATTGATTTTTCATGTGATTAGTTGAATCTTTTACAAGATAATTTTGTTGAAGACCTTTTCTCAGATACTGTATTTTTTAATCTGTAATGTTAGTTACTTTTTAAAACCTTCCTCCTCCTTTCCCTACTTTTTAAAACATTTTCCCATCTTTGTACCTTCTACCAATCAGCTGTACCTAATTTTATCCAAGCCCAGTCTAACCCAGTTCTTACCCACAAAGACCTCATTATCTCATTACTTATATGTTCTTCTTAGATTTGTTTCAAGGTGGGGAAATTGTTTAAACCAGCTCCTAGGTTATTCTGAAATAAAAGTAACAAGGTTGACATGGCCATCAGTACATAATAACTGGAAGTGGAAGTCCCAGATGATTACTTATTTAGATATCAACCATGTGTACCATTGCTTAACTTCAGTAATCCATTGGAAAACTAAATTTAATGCTAATAGCTTAGTGATTACTCTCCACTAATTTGTTTGTAGAACTGTCAAAAGTGTTGCTTTTTTTTTCTTCTAAAAATGAATTTATGGAAAAATTGCCATTTTATTCCTGTTATTGTACACATTGTTTTAGGAAATGTAGCACTACTTTCATATAAATACCTATCTTTTTATTCCAATTTTTTTTTTACTGTGTCTGCTAAAATTGATGGGTAGGTAGTGGGTCAGAACTACTTCTGAAGGAGCAATAAAAAAGAGAACCATGGTCATTTACTTACCTACACTTACTTAACTTTAGGCTGTTTTACTTCTGAAGGAGCAATAAAAAAGAGAACCATGGTCATTTACTTACCTACACTTACTTAACTTTAGGCTGTTTTTATTATTATTATTATTTCTTTCTTCCTTCCACTCAATCCAATTTGAGCTACTCTCTAAAATTCTAACATTCCATATCAGACATATGAATATCTATCTTACCATGGAATTCACCTGCTAGTTAGAGTGGCAAAAAAGCAGCTCTTGTCGAAATTGTACTTTACCAGCTTGAACCATGAAAATTTAACATGTGGAGAGAAAGTCTCCCATGCCTGCATCCATTTACAAATAGCACTATATCTCTAATCTTGAATTTTTATTATTTGGCTGAATCATTAATTTCATAACAGTGGCGGCTCGGGGTCAGATGAAGAGGTGAAGGGCTTTTCATAAATTGGGACCCTCTAACCCTAAGTACTTGTGTTCTTTTAGATGTAGCATAATCTCAGGGTCTTGTAACTTTCCAATCAATAACGCGGACCTCTCGAACGCGTGCCTTGATTATTTACCATAGGATGGGTGTGTTTTTCCTGTACTATTGAGGAAAATACTTTCCGATAGAAAAGTTCCATATCTCATTCTTAAGGATTGGTTTGTTTTTTGTTTTGCAGAAGGAGAGAGCTGCTGTGGTGCTGGAAATCATCAACGGTGATGGACTCGTGATCAAATACGTGGGCGATACAAAGGAAGAAAAGGTCTTCCTGTCCAGTATCAAACCACCCAGGTAAATATACTCTCAACAGTGTACTAAATTCCAATTTATTGACATTAAGGTCGAGTTTTACTACCGTAGATTGTCTCAGGATTGAGTCCAATCCGAGGTTGACCTTATAAACAAAATTATATCAATAAAGAGATGCTCTATTAAACTGTTGGTATAATGGAACAACTTGTTCTAAGCTGACAGTCTAAATATAAAGTGTAGGGAAATACTCGTTTCATCTCAATCCCGAGTTGGTTTTCATCTAAAATTATCCCATGTTGTTTCAGACCCGACGGTGCTGCAGCTGGCGGCGGTGGTGAAGGCAAAGCCCCGGTGGTCAGGTCCAAGCCCCTGTACGACGTACCTTGGCTGTACGAGGCGCGGGAGTTCCTGCGTACGCGTCTGATTGGGAAGAAGGTGATGGTGTCCGAGGATTATGCCCAGGATGCCCGCGACAAGTTCCCCGAGAAGAAGTGCGTTTCGGTGTTTGTGGGACAAGAGTAAGTAATTTGTAATAATTAATAGCATATAATACATTATACAACAAGTAGTTAAATATAGCTAAAGAAATACATTATTTATGTAAGCTTACTTAAAAATAAAAAGGCTGTGCACCCTTCTCACACTAAGAGGAAAAATTCCGCTTTTGTGAAAAGCATGGTGTCCGAGGATTATGCCCAGGATGCCCGCGACAAGTTCCCCGAGAAGAAGTGCGTTTCGGTGTTTGTGGGACAAGAGTAAGTAACTTGTAATAATTAATAGCATATAATACATTAACATTATACAATAAGTAGTTAAATATAGCTAAAGCAATACATTATTTATGTACTTGAAAATAAAAATGAAAAGGCTGTGCACCCTTCTCACACTAAGAGGAAAAATTCCGCTTTTGTGAAAAGGAGAAACCAGAAAGTATAAAGCCATGTGCAGGTGCCTCTTGTATAATAATAGACTCTCGAGTGGAAGGTAACCACTAGGTGAGGTTAGTTCGTGTCTGATTGGGAAGAAGGTGACGCTGTCTGAGGATTATGTCCAGGAAGCACAGGACAATTTCCCCGAGAAGAAGTGCGTGTCCGTGTTTGTGGGACAAGAGCAAGTATTTCCATTAAATCTAAAACTCCTCTTTTGCACTTTTTTCTTTAGTATTTAATACCTTGATGGAAGGTATTTGTTTCGTGTCTTCCCAGAGGTAAATTAAAAAAAAGCAGGGTATAGAAAATATTTTATTTTAGATTTCTCCCTTGGAGATTCTTCTACTGGAATACAGTTGAAAGAGATATTTTTGAGCTTTCCGAATCCATTATCAAATTAAATTGCGATTTCTATCACATACAAGCCTTCGAAATCATTACTAAAGCCCTTTCGTTAAAAAATGCTAGACGTTTCAGTACTTTTTAGACACATAGTTTTTCAAGGTCATCAGTTCCAAAGAGATATCGCTCAGCTGCGCGAGCCACATGTGTTTACGGGGACTTCCACATTCCTAACCTCTAGGACCTTTCTTCTATTTTTATTTTCTTTTTATTTCAACTTCAACTCTTGTGCGGGAGAGGTGTTTTTTAGCTGTATTTTAAGTACACTACTGAACATTTTTCCTCTCTAAAGTCAATTTTTGAGATATCCATCCCAATTTTCATTCTCAATAATGATATTCGAGGTCCACAGTCCCCGCTGTTAAAATCCGTGAAGCTTTATCTTGCCGACTCCGTTATCTCACCAGCAGCAAATAGGTACCTTCCAGTTTGATCAATTCTAAATGGTCACCTCAAATATGGGCTCAGAAAAACCCCCAGTAATCTACCGGAAAGGATTAGTCAAATTTGTAAGTTCACATACTAATCAATGTATTTACTTAATCTTAACGAATAAGTAGTTCGGATCTCTGCATTTTATTCAAGCAGAGTTCAGTGATTTTCACTTAACCTACTTTGAGTACATGCCAATGTGGCATATCAGTTATCTATGAAGATAGTCCAGTAGATACCTTATTTTTATGATATTTTTGGTTTATCACTTATCAGCTCTTTGAAAATATGATGATGTCTTGTGTAATCATCTAAATCAGGTAAAATCTTTCAATTGATCAGATTTGTATTTGAATATTAAATCAACACATATGCTGACCTATTTTATAGCTCATAAATTTGAAAGTTCAACAGAGAATATAACTTGTCTTCATCTATGATAGAGCCTTTATGCATTTGTTTGCAGATGACAGAAAATGTGTAAACTCAATTTTAAGTAGTACCATTGAAATGATATCATGATCCTTTATTTTAGTTCCCAGGTTCTGAATCACTTACCTGCATATTTTAATTTAACAGCAACTGAAGGGCAGTCCTCACGGACAGTTGTCTGCGGTTCAGGAAGAGCCAATTAACCATGGCTAGAGACCATAATCCCGGTGTATGGCAGGTGTAAAATGATATCTTTTCTTTATTTATTCTGCTATCACCATTCAACCAAAGCTGAAGCCGCTACAATGAGGTAAGATACTATCAGCTCAGTGAACTGTAGACCTCACTCTAGCTTCCTCTTTGGGCACAAAATTAAATGAGAAAATTTCCTTCACGTGATGAATATATTTGTCAAATTTTATTAAGCGGATGAACCGTTCGAGACTTAAATTGGATCAAAACAAACTCAAATATTTTAATGGGTAACGGGATTGCAATTATTTCAACGGGTTACTTTCTGGTGTTCTCGTGTTGACTGTTGACCCAGCACCTAAATGGGAACTATTGTGTCTCTTCTCACCCATCTGATGAGAGGCATACTATGGGATAGGCATGCTTTGACGCAGACCACATGCATCTAATGTAGCAGTTGTTTCATTGCTACGAAATAAAAACAGCGGCGAAACACTCATCTTTCTTCCTTTGACCACATGCATCTAATGTAGCAGTTGTTTCATTGCTACGAAATAAAAACAGCGGCGAAACACTCATCTTTCTTCCTTCTTCCTTTCTTCTTTTTCTTTATACGTATGTACATAATCTTTTATACAAGGTTACACAGTCGACCCATTTCTGGAACGACTTGAGATTTGATGATGATGATGACAATGGCTGAAACTTTGTATTTAGGCTCTAGGGACCTCAAAACGTGTTTTGGCACTAAAAACTGACCATCGAAAATTTGACCCGATTACATTACTTTCCTTCCTATAGGATAAGGAAAGTAAAAAAAGGAAGGTTTTATATTTGACAGCTTTTGAGGCGATTTGATAGAGGGAACTGTAACTACTACGGTTTTATCGCCCCCGAGAGCAAAGACAGAAGGAACACAGAATAGGAGAAAGCCAGTCAGTCCGAGAATGAACTTTATCTGTTCAAGATAAAGTTCACCTCGGGTGGGTATCGAACCCACGACCTAGGACTTACAAGGCAGACGTACTACCGCTCAAGCTGACCACACTGAGAAAAATCAGAGATAGGGTGCCACAAGTTGGGGTGGAAGAACTCTATTATTGGGTTACTTCCCCTGATTTAGGGTATTGGAATGCTATATTCTGAACACTAGAATAGAGCATTCCAATACCGTTCCCGATGTAGATTTCAATACCCATTAGAGTTTCGGAACCCAGTCACTTGATTAGGCTTCTGGCACCCTAGTTTTTTCCCAGTGCAGACTGGCTCATTCAAACTTTAGACTCATTTCGTGACAGATTTTGTAGATATTTTAGGAGGTTTTTTCTCTATATTAGGCACACGTAGGTAGTCAGAGGCCAAGTCTCACAGAACGATGACATTGTCAACAAAATTATCGCCTAGACAGTAAAACATCAGAAAACAAATAAATAATGCTAAAACAAATAAACCTGAAGGCTGAAGATCAACACTTTAAGAGACAAAAAAAAAAAAAAAAAAAAAAAAAAAAAAGGGGGGGAAAAAACACTTTTTAAAAAAAAAAAAAAAAAAAAAAAAAAAAATGACCTGGGGAAAAAATCATCTGTACCTATTTAAAACTCACAAAAAATGACTTGGAAAAAAATCATCTTTATTTAAAACTCACTTTCTTCTTTCCTTCAATGAGATTTAGGAGGTTGCTGTAGAATACTGTAGATAATAATTGGTCCCATTCTGGTTAAGGTACAATTGTACTAAAGATGATTAGGTATCATAAAACACACACACACACTGCCGCCGTGCGCCGCGCCGTTTTTATATCGTAGCAATGAAACAATTGCTACATTAGACCTATGTGGTCTGTGTCGTAGCATGCCCATCCTGTTGTAGGTATTATATTTGTATCTTTTTTTAGGTGAACTCTGGTGATTCCATCACTCTGATCACGGACCCCAAGCTGCGCACCGAAGTCACGTTTCTCTTCACAAACGTCCAGGCGCCCAAGATCGCACGCCGTCCGCGCGCAGATGGACCGCCAAGCGCGCAACCTGAAGACGAACCATACGCATGGGAGGCGCGTGAGTTCCTGAGGAAGCTCATCATTGGAAAGATCGTGTGGTATACGGCGGAAAAGCCGGAAGGCAATCGCTACTATGGCACACTGTTCTATCCAAATCAAGGTGAGAAAGGGTGTAAGAAGGAGGAAAAGTAGCATGTTGAATGCACCATTTTTCAAAGTACAATGTAAAGAGTATTAATTGTGTAACTTGTGAGGAAATTTATGTATGTTGTGTCTTACTTATTCTAAAATGAAGTTTTTAAGGCTCTTTTACACTACACACAGTAGGAAGGAATATAAAATAAATAAGTATGTAAATAAAAATTATACAATAGGTACCTAGTATTATTATGTATTTGTAGAAGTTGAGTATTTTTTCTTGTGGTGCTAAAAGTTGCATCTATTCCGCGGGGTACGTCTATTTTCACACACTGAATTTCTCCCCCCCACAGATGACGACATCACGAAGCGATCGTGTGGTATACGGCGGAAAAGCCGGAAGGCAATCGCTACTATGGCACACTGTTCTATCCAAACCAAGGTGAGAAAGGGTGTAAGTAAGAAGGAGGAAAAAGTAGCATGTTGAATGCACCATTTTTCAAGGTACAATGTGAGGAGTATTACTTGTGTAACTTGTGAGGAATTTTATGTATGTTGTGTCTTACTTATTCTAAAATGAAGTTTTTATGGCTCTTTTACACTACACACAGTAGGAAAGAATATAAAATATGTAAATAAAAATGCACAAAGCTTAAAAATTATACAACAGGTACCTACTTAGTATTTTTATGTATTTGTAGAAGTTGAGTATTTTTTCATGTAGTGCTAAAAGTTGCATCTATTTCGCGTGTATGTTTTTATTTTTACGCACTGAATTTCCCCCCACAGATGACGACATCACGAAGTTGCTCATCTCCGAAGGCTGGGTCAGTTTGCGCTCGAAAAATCCCGATCTGCTCGATTTGGAAAACAAAGCCAAGGAGGCGGGCAAGGGAAAGTATTCCACGCGGGATGAACCCTCGGCCCACGTGCGATCTATCAACTGGGACCCGGAACCCAAGCAAGTCCTGGACAAGTTCGGGAAGCGAATTGTTAAGGCGGTGATTGATAATATCAATCCTGGCCTGACGATGCGTGCCTTCCTTCTTCCGGACCACTACTATGTGGCGTTCTGTCTGTCTGGCATCAAGGTGAGATTGAATTGAGAATTAACTTATTTTGTGAAATACACATTGATTTAGATTGTTGCCCATATTGTTAAATCTTATCTTAGAAGCATAGATTAAGCTTGAGATTCCAAAATGGAAAGAATATTAAAAGTGTACCTAATTGAAAGTTTGAATACCTACCTACCTACCTACCTATTGAAAAAAATCTTCCAATTTAGTATATTCTTTTTCTTTCCCTCTGTTAAACCTCTTTAAAAAAAAAATGTAAAATAAATAAATAAATAGTTATTATTAATAAACTAAAAGTAAGTTACTTATTAATAGTGTAAAATAATAACAATAATTAACTTTTTTTCTTTTCCAGATCGTTCGTGAGAACGAGGAGTACGGTCGTGAGGTACGCCAATACCTGGAGGAGAGAATACTTCAGCGTGACGTGAATGTTATCATCGAGAGTGTTCAGAACGAGAAGAACAGGATCATGAACGCTACACTCATTCACGAGGTAAGATAGCTAGACAAATTGTCTAGCTAGGGGATGTTAAACTGAGAGTAGACTAGCCTCTGGCTGTGCGACTATAAACAGGGAGAAGAGCAGCTAACCCTAACTAGCCTAGCCAGCTGGCAGTTTTCAAAGGGTTCTCTCTGCTTTTAAAGAATAAGCACAAGTCCTCACGGACAGTTGTCTGCGGTTCAGGAAGAGCCAATTAACCATGGCTAGAGACCATAATCCCGGTGTATGGCAGGTGTAAAATTCTTCCTTCCTTCTTCCTTTCTTCTTTTTCTTTATACGTATGTACATAATCTTTTATACAAGGTTACACAGTCGACCCATTTCTGGAACGACTTGAGATTTGATGATGATGACAAGGTTACAATTATGTCTTGACTATATTCCCATCATATAATCTGTTTTATACAGGGTCAAAAAATGAACATCGGTGAACTCCTGGTGCGTGAAGGTTTCGCTTCATGCAACACGCTCCTACAGGGTGTCTACGACGAGAAGAAACTGCGCGAGGCGGAGAAGTTGGCGCAGAGCGAGAGGAAACGAAGGTGGACCAACTACACACCAAAGAAACCCCCGGTATGTAAACCCAAGATCAAGAATAATAATTTTTGTTGATTAACTCTGTTCACCAGCCTAGTTAGCTTGGAAGGTAGCGCGTCTGCCTTGTAAGCGTTAGGCCGCGGGTTCGATTCCCGCCCGGGGCGGATTTTTATGCTGAACGGATAAGGTTCTTTCTCGGAATAGCTGACTTTCTCCTGTCCTGTCTTCCTTCTCTTCGATTTCGGGACGATAACCTTACCGTGTTCCCTCTATCAAACCCCCTTTTAAAAAATTACTCCATTCTTAATCACTTTTACAATCCCTTTTTATATCCCTCTAACCCTAAGTACTTGTGTTCTTTTAGATGTAGCATAATCTCAGGGTCTTGTAACTTTCCAATCAATAACTAAGCGGACCTCTCGAACGCGTGCCTTGATTATTTACCATAGGATGGGTGTGTTTTTCCTGTACTATTGAGGAAAATACTTTCCGATAGAAAAGTTCCATATCTCATTCTTAAGGATTGGTTTGTTTTTTGTTTTGCAGAAGGAGAGAGCTGCTGTGGTGCTGGAAATCATCAACGGTGATGGACTCGTGATCAAATACGTGGGCGATACAAAGGAAGAAAAGGTCTTCCTGTCCAGTATCAAACCACCCAGGTAAATATACTCTCAACAGTGTACTAAATTCCAATTTATTGACATTAAGGTCGAGTTTTACTACCGTAGATTGTCTCAGGATTGAGTCCAATCCGAGGTTGACCTTATAAACAAAATTATATCAATAAAGAGATGCTCTATTAAACTGTTGGTATAATGGAACAACTTGTTCTAAGCTGACAGTCTAAATATAAAGTGTAGGGAAATACTCGTTTCATCTCAATCCCGAGTTGGTTTTCATCTAAAATTATCCCATGTTGTTTCAGACCCGACGGTGCTGCAGCTGGCGGCGGTGGTGAAGGCAAAGCCCCGGTGGTCAGGTCCAAGCCCCTGTACGACGTACCTTGGCTGTACGAGGCGCGGGAGTTCCTGCGTACGCGTCTGATTGGGAAGAAGGTGATGGTGTCCGAGGATTATGCCCAGGATGCCCGCGACAAGTTCCCCGAGAAGAAGTGCGTTTCGGTGTTTGTGGGACAAGAGTAAGTAATTTGTAATAATTAATAGCATATAATACATTATACAACAAGTAGTTAAATATAGCTAAAGAAATACATTATTTATGTAAGCTTACTTAAAAATAAAAAGGCTGTGCACCCTTCTCACACTAAGAGGAAAAATTCCGCTTTTGTGAAAAGCAGAAACCAGAAAGTATAAAGCCATGTGCAGGTGCCTCTTGTATAATAATAGACTCTCGAGTGGAAGGTAACCACTAGGTGAGGTTAGTTCGTGCGTACGCGTCTGATTGGGAAGAAGGTGACGGTGTCCCAGGATTATGTCCAGGAAGCACAGGAAAAGTTCCCCGAGAAAGTTGGTTCCCTGGGGCCGACCCTGAAAAAGTCCCTGAACTTTTACATAGCCTATAAGAAACTAGAGGTAAATACCTACAGGCTCGTATACAAAATTTCAGGTTTCTAAATTCATCCGTTCAAAAATTAAGGTGGAGAGGGGGACTTTATGAATGCACTGTATTTTGTGTTAAATATAAAGAAAATGAATTGAAGCCATTTAAGTTGGCTTCGAGGATAGCGTTCGATTCACGCCCTGGGCGGATTTCGTCTTAAACACATGAGACTCGTTTTAGGATAGGCTGGCTTCCTCCTATCCTGTGCTCCTCTCCTCGATTTCGGAATTTTCGGATTTAAGACCTCGGTTGCTAAGCTATCAAACCTCTAAAAAAAGTTGACTTTGATGATTCAAAGATTGCGGTATTAAAATGACTTTTCTATCCTAAGCAAGGTACAATATGTATTGTATTCTATTGGTTCTACATGACTTATTCTTTCACTAAAGTCTAAACCGATGTGATCTTTTCCACTTATCCGTATTGTTTTCACTAAACCAATGTGAGCTCTTTTACTTAACCGTATTGTTTTCACTAAACCGACGTGAGTTCTTCCACTTAACCGTATCGATATTTGTTATCACAGGAACATCGCCGAAGCTCTGGTGTCGAAGGGTTTGGC
>NW_007378847.1:0-4859 GCF_000475195.1 Diaphorina citri
AGTCGACATTTTCTTAGTCTCTCTTCTTTTCGGAGAGGAGGAAAATTTCTGAGGGGTTCCCAGATTTGTACCCCAAAACCCAAAAGGTACACAGTTGTGTCATGCTTTATCAATGTACCCAGCTTTACCGATTTCATAGAGGTACCTAACTACAGTCGACTCCAAATGGACTCATCGTGTAGCGAAATCTGTAGTGGACACAGCGAAATCTGTAGTGGACACAGTGAAATCTGTAGTGGACACAGTGAAATCTGTAGAAGACACAGCGAAATCTGTAGTGGACACAGTGAAATCTGTAGTGGACACAGCGAAATCTGTAGTGGACACAGTCCATTCTGGATTGAGGAAAAAAAAAATAGTGATAGGGTGCCACAAGTTTATGAAACTTGGGGTGGAAGAACTCTAATATCATTAATTAGATTCATATTCATGCTTTTTAGCATGCAGCAACATAATTAGATTCATGCAGACCACCTAATTGATGAGGGCCATGACTACACGAAGACTAAACTAGAGGTCTTATACAAAGGGAACAAATACCGTGAAGTCATCGTTCGCTCTTCCCCAGGTTGAGTTTTTTTTTATATAAATACAGGGTGACCTCATTTTTTTTTCATTATTATTTTCTTTCATATTTGTATTTTTTCCACCATAACAATAAAAGTGGTTTTTTTTTATTTTTTTTTTTATTATTATTTTTCACAACTATCACGTAAAGCCTTAAGAATTTTCATCATGAGTGTGGTGTGGGAGGTATAATGGATACTTGGAGAAAGAAGAAGGAGAAATCCTGAAATATTTCAATAAATTATTTTTATCTTACATAGGGAATACCGAATACCTCGAAGTCTGGCCGGAGGACTTTAAACAGGGAGGATATTAGGCTGAAATTTCCCTTGCTAAAGAAATAGCAATGGTTCAGTGTGAAGGACATCCTCTCGTAAAAATTTTGTTGCCAAAAGCAAATGTCAGCCCAAAGGAATCACCATACTGCTGATTGAGGGCTGGCGAAAAACGTCGGTCGGCGGTTTTCCCGTCTGAAAACGAGAAAAGGCGACGAAAAAGAAGAAGATTAGTGGTTCTTTATTTAGAGATTTAGACTATAACCTTAGGACCAAATTAAAAGTTCCATTATGCTAACAGTTTTAGCTACAACTCTAATGCAGATACCAACATTTACATAACAGACAATAATGGTCTCATAGACCCATTACTTCGCAGATAAAGATCCTTTATTAAACAAAACTAAAAAAAAAAAAATAATAATAATAATTTAAATTATGTATAGTTATGTATGTAGGTACATCATGTCCAATGAGATTTTTATACATTTCTTTGTCCACTTTTCAGTTCAGAACTTTCTCTGAGTCTCAGTCTATTTATTCTATCCTTTCTATCTATTCCCTCTCCTTCTTTGCTCAGAAATGCACCTGAGAATAGTCCCAATTGTCCTGCAATCTCAGCAGATCTTATGGTTCTTTTCTTATTGGCCAGGTCTATTGTGGGATGACAAAAGGAAGAAAAAGGGATAAGTCCTCTTATGTCATTATTGTCTGGGATAACGGAGCGTTCCCGAGTACGGGGCTTTCTCAAAGGAAGCGAAATATAATGGGCTAGAAATGCAATTTTGCCCCTTCTTCCTATCTGATAACATATTCCTTATTCTTATCCTTCTCTGCGTTCTTCTTCGTTTCCTTCTTCTTCTTCTTCTTCTTCTCCTTCTGCTCATCCTCGCGATCCACTTCTACTCCTCATTCTCCTCGTCTTCCTCCTCCTTTGAGTTCCTTAGATCCTTTACTTCCCGTTTCCTCCTATTCTTATTATTTCTCTTCTTCCTTCTTCTCTTCTTTCTCTTCCTCTTCTTTTCATCCTCATCCTTCTAGTCCTTCTTATCTTCCTTCCTCTTCTTCTTATCCTTAACAATCCCCTCCTTCTTCTCCTCCTCTTTCTGGTTCCTTAGCTCCTTTACTTTTTCCTTCAATGGACTCAAGATCCCGTGAGTACAATGGGAAGAAGATATCCAGTACCCTATCTTTCCTATAAATTCTGTGTGTACCTTTATTATTATTCCTTTTTTTTCTACTCCTTATAATGCCGCCTGATAATATGAATTGCAGGGCGGCTGGAAATTCCCGGAACTATGAGATTTTTAACTCAATAATTATTGTCTTTAGGAATGTGCTATTAATTTTTTGGTAAAGGTCATAACTTTGGGTCTGGGTTGTGTTCTTTGTTTTATATCTCGTATTTATATTGTTATCTCTTTAATATATTCCAAAAATCAAGCACAATGTAGGTATTTAGAGCTGAATCATCCTCGTCTAAAAGGTGCAACCTTTATATTGCTTGGTATGACATAAAAATATTACGAAATGCGGAGTGCAAATTTGTAGTTTTTCTTTCAGGAATGCATTAAGTCAACTGACTCTGGAGTTTAAGGGCCTGAAAAGATGCCAGAGTCAGCTCTCTTTCAGAAAAATATGCAAGAATCGACATGCACATTCTATCCTGAAGAACTTTCTTTCAGAACAGGTTTCCCAGAATTGTTTTTGCCCTGTGTTTCAGAACTTTGCAAACATCCTGTTCGTCCAATCCACTCGGTACTGCATTGTTATGTTTAGAGATTTGCCTCCTTCTCTTCGTCAAGCACAATGTAGGTATTTAGAGCTGAATCATCCTCGTCTAAAAGGTGCAACCTTTATATTGCTTGCTATGACATCAAAATATTACGAAATGCGGAGTGCGAATTTGTAGTTTTTCTTTCAGGAATGCATTAAGTCAACTGACTCTGGAGTTTAAGGGCCTGAAAAGATGCCAGAGTCAACTCTTTTCCAGAAAAATACGCAAGAATCGACAGGCACATTCTATCCCGAAGAATTTTCTTTCAGAACAGGTTTTTCCGGAATTGTTTTTGTCCTGTGTTTCAGAACTTTGCAAACATCCTGTTCGTCCAATCCACTTGGTACTGCATTGTTATGTTTAAAGATTTGCCTCCTTCTCTTCCCATTATACATTCACGTGCAAAAAATGGGGACTTGCGAACTTTTTGCATCTTAGGTATAGGTATTTCCTTTGAGAATAATCAATAGAGGCATCTAAAAAAAGACGTTATCTTGAAGAAAACAACATGGACTTTTAGTCCTTATCTATTTAGGATGAAGTCCCCCCCCCCCGCCCCCGGGCAGAAAATGAACTAGCATCTAAGTTCAGAGGTTGGATTCCAGAACAGGTAAGGTGGATATCGCCTTACCTGACTTTGTTTCACTGTCGGAGGAAGCACTGTGCAAATTCCCCTTTTAAAGATTCTCTACCATTGCACATGTGACAATGTGACATGTTTGGCAACAATGCCTATTTTTTTGCTGTCACATTGATCTGGACACACTATAGACTGTCAAACTATTTTTTTCTTTCTTTTAAGTGGCAGGGTTCTCCTGGAGGAGCGCTTCCACTCAACCACTAATTCCTTCCCCCATTCTACTCGCCAGGTTCCGTGACTCGCAAGCCAGGGATCGAGTAACCCGCGTGGTACTCCTATGGGTCAACAACCATTTCACCGACTTCGAGACAGACCCCGCCATGATGGCATTCCTAGAGAAGTTCGAAGCTGCGCTGAGCGCGGAAAACCTCACCGGTCAGCTGCGCTTGCTCAACATAGCGTGCGCTGCTAAGGCGCGCGCTCGGAATATCACTTTAGCGCGACCGTCACGGGATGCTGCGCTACAGTTCCATGTACTCGGGGGGTATGAGCGCGGATATGGGCTGTTTATATCTTCAAATGGGAGAGAAGGTGCACGCACAGGATATAAGAAAGCCAGCTACTTTGAGAAAGAACCTCATCATGGCAGGATAAACAAGCTATGTATATTCTATTCTATTCTATCTGTTTAGGATAAAGTTCACCCCGTGCGGAGAAGGAACCCGCGACCTAGCAATGGTCCAATCTAACTATATGTACCTATATGCTGGAAAAAAAACTTTTAGAAAAAATCGGTCCCGAATTCTCTGCTCTCAAGTGTTGCATCCCTGTTCCTTTCTTCAATGCAAACTTTCTGGCATAAATCCTATATTGAACAGTTGGAAAATAGGATAAAAACAGATTTTCTTGAAGAAAAGAAACTACAAGAGTTTGCCGAAGCGCAACCGTCCTATCTTGAATTACCTAGTTATGAAATAGACATACAGGATGGTTCAAAGGAAGGATATGGTGAACAATATTCAAGATACAGGGGGAAAATTTGATTGAATAAATAACCATCTTCGAAACGTCATCAAGTCATCAAAAATGTGAATGCATCCTTGTCGGAAATATCGTTTCCTTATACCTCCTTAGAGCTATGCATAATATTTTGTAGTGTAAAAATTATATCAATTTAATTTAATGACTGGACTTGAACTCGAACCAGTGACGTCTGGATAAATATATCGCTCAAAATTGAGTGTTTCTAATGCCTTCCTTTTTTTTTCTAAATATCCAAGGACCTAACTGACAAGAAGACACATCCACCCTGTATTTCGCGCATATAAATATTTTTTTCAAATCAAAATGCTATTAGCTTTCTTCCTTGCTGGCATGCAAATATAAAGAGCCTTATAATTGAGAAAAGAAGCGAAAGAGAGAGAGAGAGAGAGACAAAGTGGGAGGGAAGGATATTTGGAAGACAATAAAAAATAAAGTTATTAAAATCAATCTTGTGAAAATATCGCGAGAGAGAAAAAAAAAAGAGGATCAAAAAAAAAGAGGAATGAAGAAATAAAAAAGAGAGGAGGAAAAAGGAGATATAATGATAGAGAGAGAGAGAGAGAGAGAGAGAGAGAGAGAGAGAGAGAGAGAGAGAGAGAGAGGAGAGGAGAAAAGG
>NW_007378847.1:5734-8372 GCF_000475195.1 Diaphorina citri
GAGAAAAAAAAAAAAAAAAAAAAAAAAAAGAAAAAACATGGATTTTTGTGTTCTTTTTTCCTACACAATTTTTTCGTTTAATTTTCTATCACAATTTTTTCGTTTTGTCTTTTGTGTCTTTGAGGCTGACACACGTGTTTAATTCCGAACAGGCCTTTGCCCCTTCTGTTCAGTTACCCGTTAAACCTCGTAAAAGAAAACGGCCATCCCTCATATACCTAGGTAGGTACTTTCTAAGGCACATGGACTTTTCATTTTCTAGCTAATAACTACCCCTTTATACGAAGATTTCTTATAAGAATATCTAAATTTGTTGGCTATCTATGAAGCATTGTGCTGTCCTTTCTGTTCTCTACTTCTTATATTTTTTTCATCTTCTTATTCTTTATAATGTTGTGTGTTATCTCTTGGTGTATGGTCTTTATTTGAAATTTTTATCTCCATCACCTCCTCTTTTATAGCCTTCTTCTCCTTATCCTCCTCCTTCTTCTTCTCCTTATCCTCCTCCTTCTTCTTCTCCTCCGTCTTCTTCTTCTTCTTCTTCTTCTTCTTCTTCTTCTTCTTCTTCTTCTTCTTCTCCTTCTTCTTCTTCTCCTTATTCGTCTTTCTTTATCAGTTCTAGTTTTGACCTTTCCTCTTTTCGCTTTATTTTTCTCAATCTTTTGTCACACATTTTCTCGCTATTGTCAATTTTTTCCTCACTTTCATCTCTTACACGGGTTTTATCTTGTTCTGGAGTATTGTTACTTTTCTTTCTTTTACAACAATATGATTTTTCTTCGCTTTCATTTTGTTTCTGTCCACACGCCCTTATCTTCTGAGAGATGGTTGAGTGTAGGTTTTTCAGGAAATCTGGACTCCATCCATGATCTCAATACGTTTGTAGTTTCACAGACAGGCAAGCTCTTTTTGATGAGGAGGAAAAAGGAATTTTAATTGTGTTGAGCATTAATTGCTTGTCACAAATGTTCTTCCTCGCTTGACAAACTACGCTAAATTTAATGACTTGACTTGGACTCGAACCACCAACCTCCAGATCCAGAGTCCACCGTGCTAACCACTACACCACTGAGGTTGGTGCTCTTTTTGATGATATTTTTACTATGGTTACTAGATATAAAACTTTTTCAAGAAGTTTGACAGAAGGAACTGTAACATAAGAGTTCTTATCCTCACGAAATCGCAGAAAGAAGGACCGCATAGAAGAGAGCCAGCTGTTCCAAGAACGAACTTTAGCTGTTGAAGGATAGAGTTTGCCTACATAGATATCATCATGAATTTTAAATTTTATTCTACCTCTATATACATATAGATTGTTAGGTAATTAATACGTACATACAATCAAAATGTAAAATAAAAAGCAAGGGTAGTAATGGACTACAAAGGAATGAATTGTTTAGGCACTTTTTTTTCATATTGAAAAAAAGTTCAATTTATTCAATAGCAGTTGTTCTTGACTCAAATCAAATCCAAACGAGTTGATGAAGTTAAAAAACAATAAAAATAACATTTCAAAAGAGCGGGAGGATAAAAAAAAGGTTATACCTAACATGAAAATAAAAATAGAAAGTAATAATAATGAAAATGAACCCTTTCAAAAGGGATGTGTATGTATTGTGTATCGTACGATTTGTGTACATTAATACTATACATTTATATCTTCTGATGTTTTTTGTTTATGTTTGTTCAACGGAAAGTATTTAAAATAATGTTTATGTGTATGTATCAACATAAAATAATGTTCATGTATCCAACATGAGGGACTTTTGAGGATACGCATGAAAGGCAAAAAAAAGGAGGGGGACGTATAATACTCGTACGTATTATACTTTTTTTACGGATATTATTTAGTGAGCCTTTTTTTCATTCTCACTCTTGAAATACATAATAGGTATGTTAATTTCAGCATACCTATTTATCATACGCATAATGATGAGACGGAAAAAAATGGAGTGATGATATTTTATAATGTACCTAATTTATTGTACCTACATTTGAAATAGGTACAGGTTTAGGTAAAGTTGAAAGTTTCCTTTTTTTTTACTTTCCTTATCCTATAGGAAGGAAAGTAATGTAATCGGGTCAAATTTTCGATGGTCAGTTTTTAGTGCCGAAACACGTTTTGAGGTTCCTAGAGTCTAAATCCAAAGTTTCAGCCATTGGTCCGTGTGCAATGTCTGTCTGTCTGTAAACAAAATATTTCGAGAACGGTAAGAGCTAGAGACTTGAAATTTTGTACGAAGATGTCAAAGAAGATGACCCAGCCTTCCAAGCTAAC
Organism: Diaphorina citri; assembly: GCF_000475195.1. Classification (NCBI taxonomy): domain Eukaryota; kingdom Metazoa; phylum Arthropoda; class Insecta; order Hemiptera; family Psyllidae; genus Diaphorina; species Diaphorina citri. Next base: position 8,013 of record NW_007378847.1, read on the forward strand.
GAACCTGGCTTTTAAACACTCATTGACTAGGCGGAAAAAAAAACCGCGAGAGCGGAATCCGCGCGGTAAAAATCCGCTCAGTGTGAAATGGCTCTTACTGAAAGTTTGAGATTTCTAGCTCGAACCGTTTCTGAAGAAGGTAGTAAATAATGAGCTTTTTGTGATACTCCCGGTATGTTGTTCCAATCCCCCATGTATACCCACAATACTCTACAACTACATATTACAGGGGTACCTACAGGAGGAAAGCAAGGAACAAAAAAGGAAGGAAAGAGAGAACTCGAGAAAGAGAGAGAGAGAGAGAGAGAGAGAGAGAGAGAGAGGGGGGGGGGGGGGGGAGAAAAAAAAGAGAGAGAGAGA
>NW_007378847.1:10343-19461 GCF_000475195.1 Diaphorina citri
CATTTTCATCCATGTTCCAAGTCAATCGGTTCAGTAAACGTGGCTCAAAAGGTAGTTACACAAGATTTGACCAGAGACCTCAAATTAATAAATAGGTAGGTATGTATGTAAACTTGTAAAAAGTAGCAATAGTAGCGTAATTCATAAAGGACCGAAAGAAAAATGTATAGTAGGATTAGTAGGACATTTTCAGGACAAGCAATCCAATCTGTTGCTTAAGAAAAAGTCAAGCCAGGTATAACCATTTCGGCAGCCCGAGTCCGGGGGAATGATACTTCCAAATCGAAGGCCCATGGAAAGTTTCAGTCTGAAGGCTACACCACACAGGTCGCCTTGTCCTAAAGACTTTCCAGTCCAGAGTCTGCCCTTTTACAGTGTAGACTCCGCACCACTCAGAGAACCCCTCTGGTGACTTTATTATCATCTAAAGTTGACTCTGTGCCCTCTAGAGTTGACTCTGTGCATTCTAGAGTTGACTCTATCTCCTCTACACAGTTGACTGTCAAATTATCCACAAACATATTTAAAATTGAGACTGGAGATTTCGAGAGCAAACTGTCATGAGCAGAAAATAATCTAGGTCACGACAATTAACTCGATTTTTATATTCTTATAGCATAAAATGAAAATAATAGTTTTTTTTTCAGTTTTTTAGTTCCCAAGTTGAAATAATAATAGGGAGAGAGAGCAAAACTTGTTTTACTTTTTCTCTTTCCATTTCCATCATTCTATTTTTTCGCATCTCTTCTCTATTCCCCTCTTTTCTTTTTCATCTGTCTCCTTTCCCTTGTTTTTTCAACCAGGTTAATAGGTACCTTTACCCTAATAATAATTATTGTCCTTTACCCTGGGAAAGTCGTATAGTAGTTTAGGTAAAAAAAAGTGATTTCAGATGTAGGTAGGTAGGTAATGATTTTTTTAAACCCTTTTTTTCAACACATACCTACCTAAGGTATTAGGTCATTGTCAAAAAATTACAATGTTCTCTATAAGTCTCGCCATCAGAGGAAGTAAATGATAAAGTGATGCTACAGGAACAAGCACATCACACCTCCACAGAACACTGCACTCCCCCCGCATTGAATTTCGGCCAAGGTGTAAAAAGTTTTCAACTTTCTGGTGGTTTGGGCAACGAAAGGCCAATAACTTTACTGTCTCTCCTGCTTCCTTTTCGACTTCCTTCTCCTCCTCCTCCTCCTCCTCCTCCTCTTCTTCTTCTTCTTCTTCTTCTTCTTCTTCTTCTTCTTTTCCTATTTCTCCTCCTTCTTCTTCTCTTCCTGCATCTCCTTTCTCTCTTCGTTCTCTTCCTTTCCTCCTCTTGTTTTCTTCTCTTTCATCTTACTTCTTCTTTTTCTTCTCCTTCTCTTGTCTTATTTCGTTATCATCCTCTTCTTACTTTTCCTCTTTCTCCTGTTCTCTTCCCTTTTCACCTCTCCTACCACCCCCTTGCTTTTCTTGTTTCTCCTCCCTCTCCTCTTCCTTCTCCTATGAAGGACTAGGAGCTACAAATGTGGAGAAGAGGGAAGGACTTTTACTTGTATGCGTAGTATTGCGTAGTCTGTATACCTATTTATGTATGTATGTAACGTCTGTAACGTGTATGTATTTAAATGTATGTTTATGTGGCTGAAAAGTTTTAGTCACAAATTCACAATGAAAGGAGTATCTTCCTGTCTACATAATATGTATGTAGGTACATAGTTATGTAGTCTTTTTCTACACCTTTTCCCAAAACTTATTTGGGGTCAGCGTCACTTTTTTTGAGGAGGGGGAATAGGGAAAGTGAAGGAGAGAGACTGAAGAGAGAAAGAGTATGAAAAAGAGACGGAAAGGAAAAGGGTAAAAGAAGGGAGAGAAAAGGGAGGTACATGTGGGAAAAAGGGACGAAGGGGGAGTAAATGAAAAAAAAATCTTTTTATAATAAAATATTTTGCCCCATATCGCCATCATAGACGTGTGCGGAATGAAAATTTCCCGCTCTTTATACCCGCGTCTAATGTAATATTACGACGTCTTGCCAGGGAAAATATCAATAAGGGGTAAAAAAAAGGGATAAAAAACAAGGGAGGGAAGAGAAATGGGAAAAACCATGAAGACCAGGGAAGGAGTAAAAAAACCCTTGGAAACCCTAGGAGAGGAACAGGGGTAAAAAATACCATAGAGGGAGAGAAAAAATCCCTTAAAGGCAGGGAGAAAGGGTTAAAAACCCAGGAGGGAAGGGATAAAAAACATCGAAAGAGAGACAACGAAAAGGAAGACGGAGATAGATACATATAGAGAGGGAGAGAGAAAGAGAGGATCCATGCGTCCCTTTTTTTATTGGTCATGTGTCCAAGCATTTATGTGACCAGTGGTCAAGAGAGAGAGAGATAGATAAAGAGGAAGAGAGAGATAGAGAGGGAGAGAGAAACGGTGATAAAGCAAGAGTCAGTGGGTAAGTAAAAGGGAAGGAGAAAAAAGAGGGTTACAATAAAGTGAGAGAGAGAGAGCGAGAGAGAGAGAGAGAGAGAGAGATGAGAGATATATAGAGAAAGAGAGAGAAAATGAGAAGGATGTCAGAAATTGATTCATTTTCGGAACGACAAGACCTCTGTTGTTACAGCAGATTTTCTTATCCAAACATCTTGAAAAAAAAAACTACCTATCTAACTAACAAACAAATAGGCAGACAAACAACCAAAGCCAAAGCTAATCATAAAAAAAAACGACACACAACTCTTCATAGAAGACAAAAAGAATACGCATGAATATAAAAATGATCTCTGAAGTCATTCCATGTGAAGAACCTGACAAAAAGGTTAGAGAGAGAGAGAGAGAGAGAGAGAGAGGGAGAGAGAGGAAGAGAGAGAGAGAAGAGGGAGGGAGGGAGGGAGGGAGAGAGAGAGCTCAAACAAAGAATTCCCTGAGGCTATCTTAGATGTAAAAACAGAAAGGAGAGAGAGAAAGAAAAGTCAAGTGAGAGAGAGAAAAATAACAAACGACTGAGATGAAGAAAATGAGAAGAAGAAGAGGAAGAAGACAAAGACGAAGATTGTTGTGTAGTTAATTAAAAAGAAAGAGAAAGCGAAAAGAGAGGGAAAGAGGAGGAGGAGGAGGGAAGGAGAGGAGAGAAAGAGGAAGAAGATAATGGAGGAACATTTAATAATAAAGGAATCAAGGGAGATGTTAGGTACCTACGCAGAGGAGGAAAAAAAATATTAGAAAGCTTTATGAAGAAAAGAAGAAGAACGAGGAGAAGTAGAAGGAGGAGAAAAGGGAGAAGAAAATAAAGAAGGAGGAGAGGAAGAGAAAAGAAGAAGAACGAGGAGAAGTAGAAGGAGGAGAAAAGGGAGAAGAAAATAAAGAAGGAGGAGAGGAAGAAGAACAAGAAGAAGTATAAGACGAAGAGAAAGCAGAAGATGAAGGAGAAAAGGAAGAAGAAGAAGATAAAGGAGAAGAAGAGGAAGAAGACAAAGACGTGATGATGATAATCTCAAATGCTCGTGGACGAATAGGGATTTAGAAGATAAAGGAGAAGAAGAGGAAGAAGACAAAGACGTGATGATGATAATCTCAAATGCTCGTGGACGAATAGGGATTTAAAGATAAAGGGAAACAAGGAAGGGGAGAGAGACTATAGAGAAATAATAAGAGACAGGAGGAGAAAACGAAGAGAGAAAAGACGAGTAAGCGAGGAAAAGGAGTGGGATAGGGAGTGATATAGGTACGAAAGTGATATAGGTAGGAAAGAGAGAGAGAGAAGAAGAAGAAAGAGAGGGATATAGAGGGAAAGAAGTTGTTAAGGTTAAAGGCAAGAAGATATGAGAGGAACAGAGAGATCAAAAATAGAGATAGGTACTTACGATGACACGTGACGAGAGAGAGAGAGAGAGAGGGAGAAAGAGGGAGAGAGAGAGAGTGAGAGAGCGAGAGAGAGAGAGATTAGGTAGAGATAAGGAGAAATAATTAGAGACAGGAGGAGAAAACGAAGAGAGAAAAGACGAGTAAGCGAGGAAAAGGAGTGGGATAGGGAGTGATGTAGGTAGGAAAGAGAGAGAGAGAGAGAGAGGGAGAAGAAGAAAGAGAGGGATATAGAGGGAAAGAAGGTTGTTAAGGTTAAGGGCAAGAAGATATGAGAGAGGAACAGAGAGATCAAAAATAGAGATAGGTACTTACGATGACACGTGACGAGAGAGAGAGAGGGAGAAAGAGAGAGACAGAGAGAGGGAGGGAGAAAGAAAGAGAGAGAGAGAGAGTGAGAGAGAAGAAGAAAGAGAGGGATATATGGAGGGAAAGAAGGTTGTTCAGGTTGAAGGCAAGAAAATATGAGAGAGGAACAGAGAGATCAAAAATAGAGATAGGTACTTACGATGACACGTGACGAGAGAGAGAGAGGGAGAAAGAGAGAGACAGAGAGAGGGAGGGAGAAAGAAAGAGAGGGATATATGGAGGGAAAGAAGGTTGTTCAGGTTGAAGGCAAGAAAATATGAGAGAGGAACAGAGAGATCAAAAATAGAGATAGGTACTTACGATGACACGTGACGAGAGAGAGAGAGAGAAAGAGAGAGACAGAGAGAGAGTGGGAGAAAGAGAGAGAGAGAGAGTGGGAGAAAGAGAGATCAAAAATAGAGATAAGTACTTACGATGACACGTGACGAGAGAGAGAGAGATTGATTGATTGATAATATATGCTTTATTTTAATAATTTAAAATTTACAGGATACAGATTTTACAGATAAAAAGAGAGAGAGACAGAGAGAGAGTGGGAGAAAGAGAGAGAGATTAGGTAGGTGCAGTGCTGGGCTTTGAAATCGAGGTGCAGTGCTGAGCTTTGAAATCGAGCTGCTACACCACTTGACCAAATGACCATGCTAGATTAGATAGAATTCGATGAATGTTTCGAAGTAAAATCCTGTTAGTTAAGTGAATTCTCTGGAATCATTGAAGAAGAGCCCACTTCTGGGGTCTAGTAATTAGGAAGACTAGCTCTCAATCCATAGGTTGTTGGTTTGGAAGGGGGAGGGGGCCCTTGGTGGGGATTCGAGGGGGGTGCATTATCTAACCAGAGATTTACAGATAAAAAGAGAGAGAGACAGAGAGAGAGTGGGAGAAAGAGAGAGAGATTAGGTAGGTGCAGTGCTGGGCTTTGAAATCGAGCTGCTACACCACTTGACCAAATGACCATGCTAGATTAGATAGAATTCGAGGAAAGTTTCGAAGTAAAAGCCTGTTAGTTAAGTGAATTCTCTGGAATCATTGAATAAGAGCCCACTTCTGGGGTCTAGTAATTAGAAAGACTGGCTCTCAATCCATAGGTTGTTGGTTTGGAAGGGGGAGGGGACCCTTGGTGGGGATTCGAGGGGGGTGCATTATCTAACCAGCGGGTCACTTGCAAATGAGTAGCGCTAAAAAGACGTGCAATAGCATCAAATTATTGATTAGGAGAGATACTTGAAATCTATAGTGATACCCAAAAAATAATATGCTCAGGGCTTATTGTTTTACCACAAAGAACACACAAAACGCATACAATAAATACACAATGTAAACACCCAATATCTACAAAATAACAATTGTAAATGGGTTAGGTAGCAACAGTAAATTGTAAACTTTATCCCACAAAAACAGCAGATGTAAATCAACATCCCCTGCATAAATCAGGCAAGACACATTTGGTGGGTAAATAAGAAAAACCCCAATCACACCCAAAACACACACCAGAACTGGGACAAAAGTCTTACCCGCTTCCTCCCAATGGAGAGGATGGGGGTTCGAATCCATTAACTATTGACGTGTCATTATTTACTTCGGAGATTTATCCCCACTGCAAAGAAACGGAGTACCTCTCCTTCTCCTCCTCCCTCTCCTAGTTTCTCCCTCTCCTCTTCTTCTTCTTCATCTCTTCCTTCTTCTCCTTTTGCTCTTCCTTCCCTTTCTTCTATTTCTTCTTTTCCCTCTCCTCCTCTTACCTATTATTCCTTTTCTTCCCCTCTTCTTCCCCCTTCTCCTTTACCTCCATTTCCTAATTCTTCTTTACGTTTCTTTCCTTCTCCTCTTTCTTCTGCTCCTCCTCCTCCTCCTCCCCCTTCTCCTCCTTCTTCTTTCTTGTCCCTCTTGGAACTTTTATCCTCCATCACAGCAGAAAGTTTCCATTTGATTTGGAAAAGTCACATTTTAAAAAGTCCTTCTCCCTCTCCTAGTTTCTCCCTCTCCTCTTCTTCTTCTTCATCTCTTCCTTCTAGTTTACCCTTCTCCTTCTTATTGTTCTCTTTCTCTTCCTTCATCTCTTTATCCTACTTATGCTTCTCTTCCCTCTTCTCCTTTTCCTCTTCCTTCCCCTTCTTCTATTTCTTCTTTTCCCTCTCCTCCTCTTACCTATTCTTCCTTTTATTCTTTCTCTTCTTCTTCACGTCCTCCTTCTCCTTACTCCTTATACTCCTCTTCCTTCTTCTCATTTTCTTCTTCTTCTTCTTCTTCTTCTTCTTCTTCTTCTTCTCCTCCTTTCCCCCTCCTTCTCCTTTACCTCCATTTCCTAATTCTTCTTTTTCACCTTTCTTTCCTTCTCCTCTTTCTTCTGCTCCTCCTCCTTCTTCTTTTCTTGTCCCTCTTGGAACTTTTATCCTCCATCACAGCAGAAAGTTTCCATTTGATTTGGAAAAGTCACATTTTTAAAAAGTCCTTCTAAGTAGAGAGTAACTTTTGAGCTCGGGGTTTTTTTCTCCCAAGTTGGGGGAAGGGGAGTTTTTCGTCTGTCTTTTTGTAAATACGATAAGCTCCAAGGACTTTGGTTGTTTTTCCCCCCCTAAAGGTGTTTTCTTCCCCGAACACTTCAATTAAGGACATCTGTTCACGTTCCTAAGAGGATCGAAACAATAGTCCAGGAAAAAAATAGCTAAACGATGTCAAAAATTGAGCCTCATGAGACCCTTCTTTGTTCAAAGTTGGAAATTTGGAAAAATCATGTGTGTCAAAAAGTTTAACTGGCAGAATGGGGACTGAACTGTCAAAATGTGGACAAAATTGTTTTAAAAATGGTGACGGGAAGATTTTGGTCGAAACAATAGTCCAGGAAAAAAATAGCTAAACGATGTCAAAAATTGAGCCTCATGAGACCCTTCTCTGTTAAAAGTTGGAAATTTGGAAAAATCACGTGTGTCAAAAAGTTTAACTGGCAGAATGGGGACTGAACTGTCAAAATGTGGACAAAATTGTTTTAAAAATGGTGACGGGAAGATTTTGTTCAACTTCTTGGGTTTGAAAGTTAACTGGTTATCTTTGGGAACCACCAAAAGTTAGCAGGTTTTCTTTTGGGACCAATAACCTACTGTCAATGTTGAATCAAAAAGTTTAGACGGATAGGTATACCTAGCTTGTGGGTGTTCTTATTGACGAGACGAGATTACAGTGTAATGTAGGTAGGTAGGTAGCCAGGTATTTATGATTTTTTTTATGAGTGCCCGGAAACTCTTTGATTATGCAATGCGGCAAACACAATGTTATATGGACAGTGGAAACTGGCTTTTCCTCCTCCTTCTCCTCCTCCCTCTCCTAGTTTCTCCCTCTCCTCTTCTTCTTCATCTCTTTCTTCTAGTTTACCCTTCTCCTTCTTATTGTTCTCTTTCTCTTCCCTCTTCTCCTTTTCCTCTTCCTTCCCTTTCTTCTATTTCTTCTTTTCCCTCTCATCCTCTTACCTATTATTCCTTTTATTCTTTCTCTTCTTCTTCACCCTTCTCCTTTACCTCCATTTCCTAAGTCTTCTTCACCTTTCTTTCCTTCTCCTCTTTCTTCTGCTCCTCCTCCTCCGCCTTCTTCTTTTCTTGTCCCTCTTGGAACTTTTATCCTCCATCACAGCAGAAAGTTTCCATTTGATTTGGAAAAGTCACATTTTAAAATCCTCCGTCTTTTCTTGTCCCTCTTGGAACTTTTATCCTCCATCACAGCAGAAAGTTTCCATTTGATTTGGAAAAGTCACATTTTAAAAAGTCCTTCTAAGTAGAGAGTAACTTTTGAGCTCGGGGTTTTTTCTCCCAAGTTGGGGGAAGGGGAGTTTTTCGTCTGTCTTTTTGTAAATACGATAAGCTCCAAGGACTTTGGTTGTTTTTCCCCCCCTAAAGGTGTTTTCTTCCCCGAACACTTCAATTAAGGACATCTGTTCACGTTCCTAAGAGGATCGAAACAATAGTCCAGGAAAAAAATAGCTAAACGATGTCAAAAATTGAGCCTCATGAGACCCTTCTTTGTTCAAAGTTGGAAATTTGGAAAAATCATGTGTGTCAAAAAGTTTAACTGGCAGAATGGGGACTGAACTGTCAAAATGTGGACAAAATTGTTTTAAAAATGGTGACGGGAAGATTTTGTTCAACTTCTTGGGTTTGAAAGTTAACTGGTTATCTTTGGGAACCACCAAAAGTTAGCAGGTTTTCTTTTGGGACCAATAACCTACTGTCAATGTTGAATCAAAAAGTTTAGACGGATAGGTATACCTAGCTTGTGGGTGTTCTTATTGACGAGACGAGATTACAGTGTAATGTAGGTAGGTAGGTAGCCAGGTATTTATGATTTTTTTTATGAGTGCCCGGAAACTCTTTGATTATGCAATGCGGCAAACACAATGTTATATGGACAGTGGAAACTGGACAGATGTGTTAGTGGTTTTTTCACAGTGAGATAGGTATTTATTATTAATTTCACGATAATTTAATGATGATGAATAAATAAAGAGGTACCTATGTATACTTACCACCTATAAATAAATTTGAAATACAGTCAAATTTCTAATCGCCCAAAAAATAAGCAACTCGTAATTTTTGATCCTCTAAAAATTTCGGTTCAAAACTTACAACTCACATAGGGTGAATGTACCAGTAGTCGACTTTACACCAGTAGTCGATCACTCGGTCATGTTTAGTTAATTTTAAGCTATAAACGTATATCCTATTTAATTTCTGATAACATTTTTTGAATATTCGTGTTGTTTTGATACTACTGTAAAAAAAGGCTTCGCTGTCTCAACGGGCTTAGATTTTCCTAGTCTGATTTAATTACCGTTAAGTCTCTCTCTCTCTCTCTCTCTCTCTCTCTCTCTCTCTCTCTCTCTCTCCCTCTCTCTCTCTCTCTCTCTCTCTTTCTCTCAAAGAGT
>NW_007378847.1:19626-32126 GCF_000475195.1 Diaphorina citri
TTTTTTTCCCCCCCCCCCCCCGAAGGTGTTTTCTTCCCCGAACACTTCAATTAAGGACACCTGTTCACGTTCCTAACAGGGTCGAAACAATAGTCCAGGAAAAAAATAGCTAAACGATGTCAAAAATTGAGCCTCATGAGACCCTTCTTTGTTCAAAGTTGGAAATTTGGAAAAATCATGTGTGTCAAAAAGTTTAACTGGCAGAATGGGGACTGAACTGTCAAAATGTGGACAAAATTGTTTTAAAAATGGTGACGGGAAGATTTTGTTCAACTTCTTGGGTTTGAAAGTTAACTGGTTATCTTTGGGAACCACCAAAAGTTAGCAGGTTTTCTTTTGGGACCAATAACCTACTGTCAATGTTGAATCAAAAAGTTTAGACGGATAGGTATACCCTAGCTTGTGGTGTTCTTATTGACGAGACGAGATTACAGTGTAATGTAGGTAGGTAGGGAGCCAGGTATTTATGATTTTTTTTATGAGTGCCCGGAAACTCTTTGATTATGCAATGCGGCAAACACAATGTTATATGGACAGTGGAGACTGGACAGGTGTGTTAGTGGTTTTTTCACAGTGAGATATTTATTATTAATTTCACGATAATTTAATGATGATGAATAAATAAAGAGGTACCTACCTATGTATACCTACCACCTATAAATAAATTTGAAATACAGTCAAATTTCTAATCGCCCAAAAAATAAGCAACTCGTAATTTTTGATCCTCTAAAAATTTCGGTTCAAAAAATCTATTACCAACTCACATAAATTATTTATGCTGCCTTCATTTTGTTTCAGGGGGGAACAAAAAAGTAACTCTGTGTTCTCATACTCTTTTATAGGTTTTAATTTCAAAGGCAAAAGGCCTTCGCTGTCTCAACGGGCTTAGATTTTCCTAGTCTGATTTAATTACCGTTAAGTCTCTCTCTCTCTCTCTCTCTCTCTCTCTCTCTCTCTCTCTCTCTCTCCCTCTCTCTCTCTCTCTCTCTCTCTTTCTCTCTCTCTCTCATGTTTGACTGTTACATCTCCCAAGTAGAAAGAGAAAGAGTATACAAGATGTCGGATCTTCTATTATACTTCCCCTGTACTCTGGAAGTGGTAGTTGTGTGTTGTGTGGCTATTTTGGCTTGATATTTTTAGGACCCCTAAATGAAGTAACACCTATGCAAAAAATATCTGAACAAAAATTTGGTGTATTCACCCCTCAATATTTAATTTTATTAATACCCCTCATTATAATGTCATAATAAATACAAGTCAATACATAAATCTCTTTCGAAATTGATAGGTAGATATCAAAACCAAAACTTGATTTTTGTCTTCAGGTCCTTTTTGTGTAGTAGGTACCTATCTAGGTCTATCCTAAATAAATAAATAATGTTTTTAAACTAAACTACTAAAGGAGGTCTGTCCAGGTATGATAGGTATATTTGAACCACGAAAAATTCTACAAAAACATTGTGCGGTGAGAAATTTCCTCCCCTCAGTCTTCATTTTTCACAATTTTCGTTTTTTATTATTATTATTTCATTATTTTCTCTTCTTCATTAAAACAATTTAACAGCAAGTTTTTTATATTCTCTCTTTTAAAAACTGCTCCAAATCTTGATTTTTGTCTTTAGGTCCTTTTTGTGTAGCCGAAAATTAGACTACTAAATGAGGTCTGTCCAGGCATAATATAAACCGCGAAAAATTCTACAAAAACATTGTGCGGTGAGAAATTTCCTCCCCAAACTTCATTTTTCACAATTTTCGTTTTTATTATTATTATTTCATTATTTTCTCTTCTTCATTAAAACAATTTAACAGCAAGTTTTTTATATTCTCTCTTTTAAAAACTGCTACCCATCGCCACACCGCCGCTTGTGTGTTTATTTCATGTTAAAGCACAATTAATAGTCGACAATAGTAATAAAAATATAACATTCCCAGACAAGAGGTTCTCAAAGTGTTCAAAGCTCCCTTTTGATGATGTTTTGTCAGCTCCCATGGCGTAGTGGTCACTGCGCTCGCCTTGCACGCGGGAGACCCGGGTTTGATTCCCGGCGGGGTCAAGAAATTTGTTTCAAGACGTTCTCAAAGTGTTCAAAGCTCCCTTTTGATTATGTTTGAGAAAACAATATGTAGGAATGTAGGTGTAGAAGTCTTATTATTTATTTCGTAAAACGTACCGAAATCTTGAAGATATGATTCTTTTGAATACTCAAGTTCCATCGCAGCCCTGCTGATAAAACTTACTGATTTCAATTGAATTCAAAGAAATCCATGCCAGCCTAGTTAGCTTGGTTGGTAGCGCGTCTGCCTTGTAAGCGCTAGGCCGCGGGTTCGATTCCCGCCCGGGGCGGATTTTATCACATATAAATGCTCTCTTCGATTTCGGGACGATAAGACCCTAGCAGTTACAGTTCCCTCTGTCAAACCTCTTAAAAAAAAAAAATCCATACAACTTTTCCTGTAGGTTAATACCGACATCATAACTTGGTATGAAGGTATAAACGGCTGGCTTTCCTCCTACCCTGTCTTCCTTCTCTCTTCGATTTCGAGACGATAAGACCCTATCAGTTACATTTCCCTCTGTCAAACCTCTTAAAAAAAAAAAATCCATACAACTTTTCCTGTAGGTTAATACCGACATCATAACTTGGTATGAAGGTATCTTCCTCCTACCCTGTCTTCCTTCTCTCTTCGATTTCGGGACGATAAGACCCTAGCAGTTACAGTTCCCTCTGTCAAACCTCTTAAAAAAAAAAAAATCCATACAACTTTTCCTGTAGGTTAATACCGACATCATAACTTGGTATGAAGGTATAATTAGTTAATTAGCTAAAAACTTTGTAATTTACTTACAGCTAAAAAAGTTTTTGTTGGAGTTTATAGCCATTTCATTTATACGTTCAACAGTAACGCTTTTGTCATTAAAACTTGAGATTCTCTGGTTTGAGTACCGCTCAGTTTCCAAAGAGAAAAAAATCTCTACCTCCGTGCACTAAGCTGGCTTTTATTACGAAGCTTCTGCTTTCTTGCATAGAGGAATGAGAAAAAATGGGGATTTCTTTTTTTTCTCCAGAAAATGGCTGTGGTAAGGTGTGTAGGAAATGTCGGAATATTTTTATTTAATTACACCTTCCCTAACATTACCAATTCTCCAGAAAATGGCTGTGGTAAGGTGTGTAGGAAATGTCGGAATATTTTTATTTAATTACACCTTCCCTAACATTACCAAGTCGGGAGCCTTTTATTTTTCCTCTTTTTCTCTATTTTTAATTTTTATTTTTCTTTAATTTCATTTTAATTCAAAGCAGGGAGCGGCTCCCATTATAGTTTTTTGTTTAAATGTGCCTTATTTACTTTATTTTACTTAGCCATAACGGCATAAAACTAGGTAGGTAGTTCCTATTTACCTACTTAACGTAAAGTGTAAAATTTTAGTTTTCAATGTAGGGCTGAAAAAGGTGGTAAGAGGAAAGTAGGTTAAAATGTGTTTAAAACTTTGCGCGGTTAAGTGCAATCGGTTAACAGGAATTGAACCAAGGATTTCTGGAGTTGAAGCTCAGTTTGAAATGCGTTTCCATGATAGACTGAGGGTTTTTTTCAAAGAACTTCTTATACTTCCCCGGTATGTTTGTAGAAAAACTAAGGAAAACAGAGAGAATGGGAGGGAGGGAGAGAGAGAGAGAGAAGGAAAGAAATAAACATCAAATTTTACTTTTCAAGAGAAAAAAAAGGAAAACAGGTAGAAGAAAGGAAAAAAAATATGAAGAATGAAAGTAATCAGAAAAAATGAGGTCATTTGCCTCAAAAGAAAAGAAATGTGAAAAAAGAAGAAGAAAAAGAAGGAGGAGAAGAAGAAGGTGAAGAAGAAGAAGAAGAAGAAGAAGAAGAAGAAGAAGAAGAATAAGCAGGATAAGGGGGAGAAGAAGAAGAAAGAAGAAGGCATAAGAAGGCATGCGGCATGCCTCAGAATAAAATACAACTTGGGAAATAATATGTTTGTTATTATTATCCCAGCTATGCAAAAGATAAGCGTGATAAGACGTGAGAAGAGAGAATTCAAAATAATCTCCCCGAAAGTGGTGGAGACGGATAGAAAGAGGGAGGAAAGAGAAAAGAGGAAGAGGTGGAAAGGGAGACCAAATAAAAAGAACGCGTTCAAAAATTCTGACATAATTTGTGAAATACGTGATCATCTGAATTCCGACAAGATAATGTTTACGATTTACTGTTTCTACCTCGTATCGTTTTCTTCCCTCAGGATTTTTAGGAACTAGGCCCCCCAAGTGAAATTTCAAAATAAAATCAAGGCTGAAAACAGCTTGGATTGGTTAGAAGTAGGTATAGGTAGGTAATTAAACCTAATTATTTATTATTATTACAGTAGGTAAATTGGGACCTTAGGTCGAAGGACGTCTCAGACAAAATTAAATTTTCAAAGCAAACAGTCTAATGTCAAAAAGAGTACCTACTACCTATTCCTACATTCCTACCTCATTTTTTCAGTACCTACCACGATAGGTAGGTACCTATCTACTTCATAAAGGTGGATAGCGCCGACCCCACAAATGAAATTAAGAAAAGGTACATTGAAAGAAGGAGAACAAGAACAACGAAAAGAAGAAGATTTCAGGATAAAATTTCATCCCCCATTGGACTTCGATAACTCGGGTCCTCCTGTTTACCAGGCCAGCTCCTCAGGCAGAACTTTACTGGCAGAGCTTAAAGTAAAAAATATTAGTTTTCCTTTGTCTCCTCCAATAAAATTCTTCTACACCTCCGCTCTCTTCTATTAGTGCACAAGAAATGTATTGTGCTACTAACAGTTATCAAGATTAGACCACGTACTCTCTTCTTTCTTCTTCTCCTCCTCCTTCTAATTTTCCTCTTCCTTCGTTTACTCGTCCTTCTTCTTTTCCTTCCCTTTATCCCGATTTTCTTTGTCTCGTTCTTTTCCTTGTACACCTCCTCTTTCTCTTCTTATTGTGTTATCATAGTACCTATGTAGGTAGAATTGTAGATCTAGGACAGATTCAACTTTAGGCCTTGTAGGAACTTTCATAACTTTTTCCTCGAGTGAGCTATGAAGCCGGTTTCAATATGATGGGACACCCTGTATAATTTTGCCCCAATTTTCAATCTACACCCCCACTATCCTCCCCCCCCCCCCTCCGGCCATATTGCATCATCTTATTTCTTTTCCCATTTTTGTTCTTCTCCCTTTTACTTTCCTCTCCTTTTCTTCATTATCTTTAAAACTATTAGGTACTTCTCCACATCTTCCTACTTGTTTTTATTGTCCTCTTTCTCCCTAATCTTCACTCTTCCCCCTTTTACCCCCATCTCCTTTTCCTTGGTCTATTTATCTAGTAGAGTTCTTCTCCTCCTTCTTTTACTCTTTGTCCACCTTCCTCTCACCTTCGTTCTTTTCTTCTTCTCCTTCTCGTTTTTTATTTCCTCCTTTTCTTCTTCTTCCTCCTCCTGCTTCCTCTTTTCCTTTCATTTCTCCCTCCTTTTTCATCTCCCTCACTTCCACATCTTCTATTTCTTCCTCTCCTCCTTCGACTACTTCTTCTTCTTCACATCCACTTCTTCTCCTTCCCCTTTCTTCTTTAGAGTTTATTTACTTTTATTACCAGCCTCCTCCTTTTCCTCTCCTTCTTCCTCCTCCTCCTCCTCTTCTTGTTCCTTCTCCTTCTTCTTCTCCTCCTCATTCATCGAACATAATTCACAAAGTATCCCCAGTTTTATTTTCCAAAGTATCCCTCATTCATCGAACATAATTCACAAAGTATCCCCAGTTTTATTTTCCAAAGTATCCCAGTTAGCTTTCCATTCGTAGAAGGATAGCCTATGTAAGGCGGGTTAGAAAACTCATGTGAGTTATAGAGTCAGGATAGGTAGGTTGAAATGACAAACGTATACTTCTTCACTATTTTTAAAAAATAATCTGGGTTTTTTATTTCATTTTCATTTTACGGACTAGACAAGAGGTTCTCAAAGTGTTCAAAGCTCCCTATTGATGATGTTTGAGAAAACAATATGTAGGAATGTAGGTGGAGAAGTCTTATTATTTATTTCGTAAAACGTACCGAAATCTTGAAGATATGATTCTTTTGAATACTCAAGTTTCATCGCAGCCCTGCTGATAAAACTTACTGATTTCAATTGAATTCCAAGAAATCCATGCCGTACAGCCTAGTTAGCTTGGTTGGTGGTGCGTCTGCCTTGTAAGCGCTAGGCCGCGGGTTCGATTCCCGCCCGGGGCGGATTCGATTTCGGGACGATAAGACCCTAGCAGTTACAGTTCCCTCTGTCAAACCTCTTAAAAAAAAAAAATCCATACAACTTTTCCTGTAGGTTAATACCGACATCATAACTTGGTATGAAGGTATAATTAGTTAATTAGCTAAAAACTTTGTAATTTACTTACAGCTAAAAAAGTTTTTGTTGGAGTTTATAGCCATTTCATTTATACGTTCAACAGTAACGCTTTTGTCATTAAAACTTGAGATTCTCTGGTTTGAGTACCGCTCAGTTTCCAAAGAGAAAAAAATCTCTACCTCCGTGCACTAAGCTGGCTTTTATTACGAAGCTTCTGCTTTCTTGCATAGAGGAATGAGAAAAAATGGGGATTTCTTTTTTTTCTCCAGAAAATGGCTGTGGTAAGGTGTGTAGGAAATGTCGGAATATTTTTATTTAATTACACCTTCCCTAACATTACCAAGTCGGGAGCCTTTTATTTTTCCTCTTTTTCTCTATTTTTAATTTTTATTTTTCTTTAATTTCATTTTAATTCAAAGCAGGGAGCGGCTCCCACTTTAGTTTTTTGTTTAAATGTGCCTTATTTATTTTATTTTACTTAGCCATAACGGCATAAAACTAGGTAGGTAGTTCCTATTTACCTACTTAACGTAAAGTGTAAAATTTTAGTTTTCAATGTAGGGCTGAAAAAGGTGGTAAGAGGTTAAAATGTGTTTAAAACTTTGTTTAAAGTAGGTTAAAATGTGTTTAAAGTAGGTTAAAATGTGTTTAAAGTAGGTTAAAATGTGTTTAAAGTAGGTTAAAATGTGTTTAAAGTAGGTTAAAATGTGTTTAAAGTAGGTTAAAATGTGTTTAAAGTAGGTTAAAATGTGTTTAAAGTAGGTTAAAATGTGTTTAAAGTAGGTTAAAATGTGTTTAAAGTAGGTTAAAATGTGTTTAAAGTAGGTTAAAATGTGTTTAAAGTAGGTTAAAATGTGTTTAAAACTTTGCGCGGTTAAGTGCAATCGGTTAACAGGAATTGAACCAAGGATTTCTGGAGTTGAAGCTCAGTTTGAAATGCGTTTCCATGATAGACTGAGGGTTTTTTTCAAAGAACTTCTTATACTTCCCCGGTATGTTTGTAGAAAAACTAAGGAAAACAGAGAGAATGGGAGAGAGAGAGAAGGAAGGAAAGAAATAAACATCAAATTTTACTTTTCAAGAGAAAAAAAAGGAAAACAGGTAGAAGAAAGGAAAAAAAATATGAAGAATGAAAGTAATCAGAAAAAATGAGGTCATTTGCCTCAAAAGAAAAGAAATGTGAAAAAAGAAGAAGAAAAAGAAGGAGGAGAAGAAGAAGGTGAAGAAGAATAAGGAGAAGAAGAAGAAGAAGAATAAGGAGGAGGAGGAGGAGAAGGAGTAGAAAAAGGAGCAGAAGAAAAGATGATGAAGAAGACAAAAGAAAATTGAAAGGAGTGAGGGGCCCCCTGAGGAGAACAAAAAATGTAACAATATGCAAAAGGTCAGGCCTTACCCGTGGGTATGGGACTATCATCGTAATGTAAGCCCATACTTTTTCTTATTAGGTTTAGGCAATCTTTCCCATATTTCTTTCCTAGCCTTTTAAGTTTTTCTTCCATATATCTTTCGTGTTGTTCCTTTTTGTCTTCTTTTTACTCTTCTCCTACTTTTTATTCTTCTATCTTATTTTTTTTTCCTTTTCTGTCACTACCTACGTACTTTTCTTCTTCTTCTTCTTCTTCTTCTTCTTCTTTTTCTTCTTCTTCTTCTTCTTTTTCTCCTTCATTCCCTTCTATAATTTTCTTTATGTTGTGCCATGTTTTCTTTTGTCTGTGTTGCCTAAAAAAAAAAAAAAAAAATCGTCGTTCTTTGCTTGATATCAAAATCAATACCACAAAAGACTTTTTCTGTCACTACCTACGTACTTTTCTTCTTCTTCTTCTTTTTCTCCTTCATTCCCTTATATAATTTTCTTCATGTTGTGCCATGTTTTCTTTTGTCTGTGTTGCCTAAAAATAAAAAAAAAAACTCATCGCTCTTTGCTTGATATCAAAATCAATACCACAAAAGACCAAGATTGCCCCAGAGAATTCATTACTGTGCCATTTGGGACGTCCCTGATATCTGTCTACAACCTCAGTCTAATGTCAAAAAGAGTAGGTACCTACTACCTATTCCTACCTCATTTTTTCAGTACCACGGTAGGTAGGTACCTATCTACTTCATAAAGGTGGATAGCGCCGACCCCACAAATGAAATTAAGAAGAACAAGGACAAGAAGAAGAAGATTTCAGGATAAAATTTCATTCCCCATTGGACTTCGAACTCGGGTCCTCCTGTTTACAAGGCAAGCGCCTGAGGCTGAGTTCAAACATATTATGTACATCGGCAAAGCATAAAGATAAAATATTAGTTTTCCTTTGTCTCCTCCAATAAAATTCTACTACACCTCCGCTCTTTTCTATTAGTGCACAAGAAATGTATTGTGCTACTAACAGTTATCAAGATTAGACCACGTACTCTCTTCTTTCTTCTTCTCCTCCTCCTCCTTCTAATTTTCCTATTCCTTCGTTTACTCGTCCTTCTTCTTTTCCTTCCCTTTATCCCGATTTTCTTTGTCTCGTTCTTTTCCTTGTACACCTCCTCTTTCTCCTTCATCTTATTCCTTTTCCCTTTTTTGTTCCCCTTTTATGTTCCTCTCCTTTTCTTCATTATCTTTAACTATAGGTACTTCTCCACATCTTCCTACTTGTTTTTATTGTCCTCTTTCTCCCTGATCTTCACTCTTTCCCTTTTTACTCTCCATCTCCTTTTCCTTAGTCTATTTATCTAGTATAGAGTTCTTCTCCTCCTTCTTTTACTCTTTGTCCACCTTCCTCTCACCTTCGTTCTTTTCTTCTTCTCCTTCTCGTTTTTTATTTCCTCCTTTTCTTCCTTCTCCTCCTCCTCCTTCTCCTCCTCCTGCTTCCTCTTTTCCTTTAATTTCTCCCTCCTTTTTCATCTCCTTCACTTCCACATCTTCTATTTCTTCCTCTCCTCCTTCGACTACTTCTTCTTCTTCCCCTTCACTTTCCACTTCGCCTCCTTCCCCTTTCTTCTTTAGAGTTTATTTACTTTTATTACCAGCCTCCTCCTTTTCCTCTCCTCCTTCCTCCCCCTCCTCTTCTTGTTCCTTCTCCTTCTTCTTCTCCTCCTCATTCATCGAACATAATTCACAAAGTATCCCCAGTTTTATTTTCCAAAGTATCCCAGTTAGCTTTCCATTCGTAGAAGGATAGCCTATGTAAGGCGGGTTAGAAAACTCATGTGAGTTATAGAGTCAGGATAGGTAGGTTGAAATGACAAACGTATACTTCTTCACTATTTTTAAAAAATAATCTGGGTTTTTTATTTCATTTTCATTTTACGGACTAGTTTCGCCGGTGAAGGCATCTTCAGCGTTACAGAAATACACATAAACATAAAATAATACTATAAAAAACTATAAACGGTTACATTGTACAAAACATAAAAAATCACAGACGGGTTCGATGACTAAGGAAGGGTTGTAATAAATTTGAATTTGAAAGAATTTCAAACTATCCCGCGTTTAGAATGGTAACTACAGAGAGGAAGCGTATCTGATCAGTGGCGTGTTAAGGATTTCTATCTGGGAATTTGCCAAGGTAGCATTTTTAGAGGCTCTTCTAATCTCGATACTTTCTAAAATGTTAAGTTTTCTACCACCCTCGCAAAAATGTAGGTACTCAGTGCCTGATTGATTAAATGAATGGTTTTCATTGACAAGATGTTGAGCAAAGTTGGACCTAGAAGGTTGATTTCTCAGAGCAGACAGATGTTCTTTAATTCTAGTGTCAAAGTTTCTTGCTGTTTGTCCTACATAGCATACATTGCAATCATTGCATTTAAGTTTGTAAACACCACTTTTTAGCTTTTTTATATCTGGAAGTTTCAAAAAGATGCAAGTAGTTCCTCAGACAAATACCTACAGGGTGTCAGTAAAAAGCAGAAAGTATAGATTATGTAGAATTGTATACGAAACCACCCTCTAAACAAAAGTGAAGGGATTTACGAGTGAATCCCTAAGGAAACCCTGAGGTGACCTTTTTATACCTCTTTCCCCTCTCTTCTTCTTCTTCTTCTTCCTCTTCTTTCCCCTCTCTTCCCTTTCGCTTGACATCCAGTGTTTGGTTTTCTCCAATATTTTCCATTAGGAAAGAAAAAAATGTACCCCTCCTCCTCCCCCTTCTTCTCTTCCTTCTCTCTTCTTCTACTTCTTCTTCTTCTTCTCCTTCTTCTTCTTCGTCTTCTTCTTCTTCTTCTTCTTCTTCCCTATCCTTTTATTTCCCCTAAGTAAATTTTCTGGTGTATCAAAACGATGGGTTTTTAATCTCCCGTACAAAGCAAGGACTGTCCAATCTGTGACCACAATCTGGGAGTCTATTTTGTTTATGTGGCCCGCAAAAAAAAGTCGAGAAATGCTACTGTCTTTGACAACGTTCTTATCCTAACCAGACTCTCAACCTGGAGGTGCTGGGTTCGAATCCCTGCCAAGGCGGACATTTTCTAACCAAACTTTTCCGTTCTTGGATATGAAAAATCATGAATGGATGTGAAATAACTAAAGGAATGTGCCTTGAAGTAAATTGATATGCGACAGCGTTTTCAAGGACTCTCTACCCCATCTAGTTACTTCATTAAACCTATAGGTATTTTTCTCTTGGGTATTTCTTTTTCTCATTGATTTTCTGTTTTCTCTTTGATATTAATCTCGTTATTAAAGGCTTTTCTTTTGAAAGAAAGTAGGAGAAGTGAAAAGTAAGTGGTGTAGCGTAAAATTCAGATTTGGCAACTCCACGCACCGTCGCTTTTAGGACTACAGTTCATATTAATGTTCTATTATGTTATGAGTTCTGAGCTTGATTTATTAACACTTTCGCCGCCAGCCGTATTTTTGGCATGTTTCATCACCAGGCCATGGTGTGATTTTGTGTGGTGATCCCCTAACCTAAAGTATCACTGGCCTGGGGAAGAGATTTCATGTATAGGTATAGGTAATAACAGTTGAACTTTCATTTCCATAAGGTACTTACATTTATAATAATTATTTGCAGTTCGTTTGAAAATAATAAATAAAAACGAGGAAACAATGTTTTGTTATTTTTCACCAATCTTGTGTTTATATATATAAAAAGAAAAAAAATCCCTGATAATTTTCATCAATATTTCGAACTTTCTTTTCTCCACACATGGCCTTGCTGCTTAGCATGTAAATAAATAAAAATATCTGGAAGTTTCAAAAAGATGCAAGTATTTCCTCAGACAAATACCTACAGGGTGTCAGTAAAAAGCAGAAAGTATAGATTATGTAGAATTGTATACGGGATCACCCTGTAAACAAAAGTGAAGGGATTTACGAGTGAATCCCTAAGGAAACCCTGAGGTGACCTTTTTTTACCTCTTTCTCCCTTCTTTCCCCTCTCTTCCCTTTCGCTTGACATCCAGTGTTTGGTTTTCTCCAATATTTTCCATTAGGAAAGAAAAAAATTGTACCCTAAATGTGAAGGGATTTACGAGTGAATCCCTAAGGAAACCCTGAGGTGACCTTTTTTACCTTCTTTCCCCTCTCTTCCCTTTCGCTTGACATCCAGTGTTTGGTTTTCTCCAATATTTTCCATTAGGAAAGAAAAAAATTGTACCCCTCCTCCTCCCCCTTCTTCTCTTCCTTCTCTCTTCTTCTCCTTCTACTTCTTCTTCTTCTTCTTCTTCTTTTTCTTCTTCTTCTTCTTCTTCTTCTTCTTCTACTTCTTCGTCTTCTTCTTCTTCCCTATCCTTTTATTTCCCCTAAGTAAATTTTCTGGTGTATCAAAACGAGGGGTACTTTTTTAATCTCCCGTACAAAGCAAGGACTGTCCAATCTGTGACTGCAAAGTGGGAAATATGATTTTGTTTTGTTCATGTGGCCCGCAAAAAAGGTCGAGAAATGATACTGTCTTTGACAACGTTCTTATCCTAACCAGACTCTCAACCTGGAGGTGCTGGGTTTGAATCCCTGCCAAGGTGGACATTTTCTAACCAAACTTTTCCGTTCTTGGATATGAATGGATGTGAAATAACTAAAGGAATGTGCCTTGAAGTAAAGCGATATGCGACAGCGTTTTCAAGGACTCTCTACCCCATCTAGTTACTTCATTAAACCTATAGGTGCCAGCCTAGTTAGCTTAGTTGGTAGTGCGTCTGCCTTG
>NW_007378847.1:37126-49882 GCF_000475195.1 Diaphorina citri
TAGTCACTTCGTAAGCTGTAACGGATAACTTGCAACGGGAGGGTAACTTAGAAGAGGGGTAAACTTAGAACGGGAGGGTAAGTTAGATCGGGGGTAAACTTGGAACAGAAGGGTAACTTAGAAGAGGGGTAAACTTAGAACGGGGGGACAGGAGGACGCTCAATTGAATGTTTCTTACCCGTGTACGTGACAAGACTGAGGACTGACACCCCGTCGTTCCCTTTTACCCCGATTCCTCCCTCCCTCTTAGATTCCTCCCACCCTCCCGTTCTCCCTCCCCCTGGATCTCTCCAATTATTCACTCCTTCCTTCCCCTTACCGCTCTTGAAATTGCTACCTCACCTTTCTCTTATCTTATTCACTCCCTCCTTCCCCTTACCGCTCTTCAAATGGCTACCTCACCTTTCTCTTATCTATCTCCTTTTATATTTAATTCATCCACGATCTGTCCTCCCCTCTTTCTGTGTCTCCTATTGTGTTCTGCTCCTTCCTCTTCCTTCATTTCTCCTTCCTCTTTCCTTCCCTCCTTTTATTTCCCGCTGCTCCTTTTATATTTAATTCTTCCACGATCTGTCCACCTCCCCTCTGTCTTTATCTCCTCTTGTGTTATGCTCCTTCCTCTTCCTTCATTTCTCCTTCCTCTTTCCTTCCCTCCTTTTATTTCCCGCTCTGTATTCCCTCTCTTTATCTCAAATCTTTCCCTCGGTATTCTCATGTCTCCTTCTTTACTGTCCAAGTGCCCATAAAAATATTTATCCACTCTTCTCTCTCTCTCTTTCTCTCTCTCTCACTTTCTTTCTCTCTATCTCTCTCTCTCTCTTTCTCTCTCTCTCTCTCTCTGTCTTTCTCCCTTTCTTTCTCTCTCTCTCTTTCTCTCTCTCTTTCTTTCTCTCTCTCTGTCTCTCTCTTTCTTTCTTTCTCTTTCTCTCTGTCTCTCTCTCTCTTTCTCTCTCTCTCTTCTTCTTCCCTTCTCCATATTATTCTTTCTTTCGGGACTTTTTCTCCTCCTCCGCCTTCTATTGCTATTTGATAAACTTATTTCTCCTCTATCTCTATTTCATAAACTTCGCCCCCTTTCTGAATAAGAAAAGGAAACTCACCAAAAAACACTTCTCAAAGCCCTGTCCGAACAGACAGGTAGGTACTCAACACGCAAAACAAATTTCTCCAAAAGGGTTTTTCGGAAGGTGAAATAAAAATCCTTTAGGGTTGGAAATAAAACGAAGATAAAACCCAGAGGAAGGATGAAAAAAACAAGCCGATGATTATTTTTTAACAGCTTCTACTCCTCTTTTTCCTTTTTCTCTTCCTCCTCCTCCTCCTCCTCCTCCTGATTATTTTTTAACAGCTTCTACTCCTCTTCTTCCTTTTTCTCTTCCTCCTCCTCCCCCTTTTCTACTCCTTCTCCTCTTCCTTTTTTTCCCTTTTCCTTCTATTTTTCCTACTTCTATACTACAAGTCCTTTTCATAAGCCTCTATCTCCTCCTTCTTCTTCTTTCTCTTCTTCTTCCTCTTCTTCTTCTTTCTCTTCTTCTTCTTCTCCTCCTCCTTCTTCTTTTTCTCCTGCTTCATCCCTTTCCTTTTCCTCCTTCTCTATTTCCTTCTCGTCTATTCCTATCTTTTTTTTTTTTTTTTTTTTTTTTTTTTTTTTTTTTCTTCCTAGGTAGGTAGCCAGCGAGGTATTTATGTTTTTTTTTTTTATGAGTGCCCGGAAACTCTTTGATTATGCAATGCGGCAAACACAATGTTATATGGACAGTGGAGACTGGACAGGTGTGTTAGTGGTTTTTTCACAGTGAGATATTATTTTATTATTTGTTTCACAATGACGATAATTTAATGATGATGAATAAATTAATATAGAGGTACCTATATATTATACCCACCACCTATAAATAAATTTGAAATACAGTCAAATTACTAATCGCCCAAAAAATAAGCAACTCGTAATCTTTGATCCTCTAAAAATTTCGGTTCAAAACTAAAAATTTCGGTTCTACAATTATTCACATAAATTATTTATGCTGCCTTCATTTTGTTTCAAGGGGGAACAAAAAAGTAACTCTGTGTTCTCATACTCTTTTATAGGTTTTAATTTCAAAGGCAAAAGGCCTTCACTGTCTCAACGGGCTTAGATTTTCCTAGTCTGATTTAATTACCGTTAAGTCTCTCTCTCTCCCTCCCTCCCTCCCTCTCTCTCTCTCTCTCTCTCTCTCTATCTATCTATCTCTCTCTCTCGCTATTTTAAGAATTCATTACTGTGTCATTTGGAACGTCCCTGATATCTGTCTACAACCTCAGTCTAATGTCAAAAAGAGTACCTACTACCTATTCCTACCTCATTTTTTCAGTACCACGGTAGGTAGGTACCTATCTACTTCATAAAGGAGGATAGCGCCGACCCCACAAATGAAATTAAGAAAAGGTACATTGAAAGAAGAAGAACAAGGAAAAGAAGAAGAAGATTTAAGGATAAAATTTCATTCCCCATTGGACTTCGAACTCGGGTCCTCCTGTTTACCAGGCAAGCTCCTCAGGCAGAACTTTACTGGCTTAAACGAGAAAATATTAGTTTTCCTTTGTCTCCTCCAATAAATTCTACTACACCTCCGCTCTCTTATATTAGTGCACAAGAAATGTATTGTGCTACTAACAGTTATCAAGATTAGACCACGTACTCTCTTCTTCCTCCTCCTCCTCCTCCTCCTCCTTCTAATTTTCCTCTTCCCTCGTTTACTCGTCCTTCTTCTTTTCCTTCCCTTTATCCCGATTTTCTTTGTCTCGTTCTTTTCCTTGTACACCTCCTCTTTCTCCTTCATCTTATTCCTTTTCCCATTTTTGTTCTTCTCCCTTTTATTTTCCTCTCCTTTTCTTTATTATCTTTAAAACTATAGGTACCTACTTCTCCACATCTTCCTACTTGTTTTTATTGTCCTCTTCCTCCCTGATCTTCACTCTTTCCCTTTTACCCCCATCTCCTTTTCCTTAGTCTATTTATCTAGTAGAGTTCTTCTCCTCCTTCTTTTACTCTTTGTCCACCTTCGTTCTTTTCTTCTTCTCCTTCTCGTTTTTTATTTCCTCCTTTTCTTCCTTCTCCTCCTCCTTCTCCTCCTCCTGCTTCCTCTTTTCCTTTAATTTCTCCCTCCTTTTTCATCTCCTTCACTTCCACATCTTCTATTTCTTCCTCTCCTCCTTCGACTTCTTCTTCTTCTTCCCCTTCACTTTCCACTTCTCCCCCTTCCCCTTTCTTCTTTAGAGTTTATTTACTTTTATTACCAGCCTCCTCCTTTTCCTCTCCTTCTTCCTCCTCCTCCTCTTCTTGTTGTTGCCGACGCATCAGGGTGAAGGGGTGTTTTCGTGGAATCCAGGG
The DNA here is from genome assembly GCF_000475195.1 of Diaphorina citri. Taxonomy (NCBI): domain Eukaryota; kingdom Metazoa; phylum Arthropoda; class Insecta; order Hemiptera; family Psyllidae; genus Diaphorina; species Diaphorina citri. The sequence continues at coordinate 40,497 of NW_007378847.1, forward strand.
GTATCAATTCATTTTGCGTGGAAAGCTTTGAATATTTTAAGATAGTGGGGGATGATGAAGAAGACGAGGGGGGATTTTAGTAGGAGGAGGATAGAGAGAAAGAGAGAGAGAGAGAGAGAGAGAGGGAGAGAGAGAGGGAGGGAGAGAGGAAGAAAGACTAGTAAGTTTCTGGATAATACCATTTCTAATTTTATTTCTTGAATGTGGTTTTGAGGATATACTAAATGAGAATACTATTCCTAAAATGGAGGGGCCTATTCTAAAATCATCTTCCTATTTTGGAAGATAATTCTAAGTAATTCTAACATTATCTTCTCTTTAGCAAGTACCTTTCTTTATGCAGAACGTTTAGTAGATATTCTACTATTTCATTTGTGTTTGTGATACAGCAAAAGTGGTAGCCTATTATTGATGCTGGAGTCTGAATAAGGTACTATTCAATCCTATTCGAGCAGTATATTTAACATTAAGGTCTACTAACAGAACCTTATCTGTTTGAAAAAAAAAAAACCGCCCGGACTGGAAGCGAACTGGCTACCTAGCGCTTATAAGGTAGCCCCCCAAGCTAACTATGCTGAGTTTGAGAAGATCTGATAAGCTAAAACTCTCTAAATCAGTGGTATCCAAACTTTTTTTTCTCCGCTGACCCCCTTTTTTTAATTGTGAGGGCGCAGCAGCCCTTTAAGTATATTTTATGTGACTCAACTTTACTAGAGAGCCCCTTGAAATCCTTCGCGGCCCCCAGTTTGGGAATCGCTGCTCTAAATTATTTAACATTCGAAACATATAAAGATACTAGATAGCTACCTACTATTCATAAGTACTATTACGTATAAGTAGTCAAATAGAATTACTAGTCAATGCATGAGGAATAATAAGATCATTTATTTTACCTATGTCATTGTATCCCTTGTGAAATACAATACATGCTGACATCAATTTTCTTGTCAACAGAGGATCGAGAGAGAGAGAGAGAGAGAGAGAGAGAGAGAGAGAGAGAGAGAGAGAGAGAGAGAGAGAGAGAGAGAGAGAATAAGTACTACATAAATATAAGTAGTCAAATAGAATTACTAGTCAATGCATGAGGAATAATAAGATCATTTATTTTACCTATGTCATTGTATCCCTTGTGAAAATAAAAGGAAGAAGACGAAGAAGAAAAGCGAATACAGAGGTGAAAAAAGAGAAGGAGAGAGATAGAGACAAGGAGGAGGAGGAGAGAGAGAAAGGAGAAGAAAATAATACACAGTGAATACACATAGATAGGTGAAAGAGAGAGAGAGAGAGAGACTAGGAGGGAGAGAGACAAGAACACAAAACGAATATAGAGAGGTAAAAATAATGAAGTAAGGAGAAAAATATTGCAAGAAAATAAATTCGTAAAAGGAAGAAGAAGACAAAGAAGAAAAGCGAATACAGAGGTGAAAAAAGAGAAGGAGAGAGAGATAGAGACAAGGAGGAGGAGGAGAGAGAGAAAGGGGAAGAAAATAATACACAGTGAATACACATAGATAGGTGAAAGAGGGAGAGAGAGAGAGAGAGAGAGAGTGGGAGGGAGAGAGACAAGAACACAAAACGAATATAGAGAGGTAAAAATAATGAAGTAAGGAGAAAAATATTGCAAGAAAATAAATTCATGGAAAAAAAGACAACATCTACCATCTACCTACATGACAGTTTATTTTGCTGCTATTGTAGAAAACAAAACGTATTAGGTATTAGTCAGGTATTCTTAGAATGAAAAACAGAATAGAATATAAGTAAAATAGAATAGAATACCTATAAAATAAAATATCTAGAATATAAAATAGAATAGAGTAGTGTAGGACAGGGGTATTAGTCAGGTATTCTTAGAATGAAATACAGAATAGAATATAAGTAAAATAGAATAGAATACCTATAAAATAAAATATCTAGAATATAAAATAGAATAGAGTAGTGTAGGACAGGTGGAATAGAATAAACTCAAATACCTATGTCAAACATTTAATGCTGTGTGGAATACCTAGAATGGAATAAAATAGAATAGTGTAGAACATGTAGAATAGAATAGAATGAAATAGAATAATATACCTATGCTGGTACACGTATGTGTGCCTCGTATAGTATGTCAATAATAACAATACCCCTGTAGTCTGTATGTAAGAAATAGCTGGGTTGAACTTATGCAATGTGCCAAACACGGGAGATCCACTGGTGTAAAAGAGGCACATCCACTAACAAATGAACAGCCCTCTTGACAGCAAAATAGTGAGGATAAGATCAAAAAGTACGAGCACCTACCTAAAGTACCTACTCAGAAGTTACCCTCTGATCTAAGTGCACAACCAACCTGTATGTATGTATTGGTATTTGGCTCAGACAATTCTCTCCCGAGCAACAAAATTGTGAGGATAACATCAAAAATTAGGGCCTATACCGAAGTACCTACTAAAAAGTTACTCTCTGAGGTGAGTGCACACCCACACTGTATGTATTGGTATTTGGCTGGGTACACCCTGTATGTATTGGTATTTGGCTCAGACAATTCTCTCCCGTGCAGCAACAAAATTGTGAGGATAACATCAAAAATTACGAGGGCCTATACCGAAGTACCTACTAAGAAGTTACTCTCTGTGCTGAGTGCTCACCCACACTGTGTGTATTGTTATTTGGCTGGGTACACCCTGTATGTATTGGTATTTGGCTCAGACAATTCTCTCCCGTGATGCCGTCTAGTCACTTCGTAAGCTGTAACGGATAACTTGCAACGGGAGGGTAACTTAGAAGAGGGGTAAACTTGGAACGGGGGGACAGGAGGACGCTCAATTGAATGTTTCTTACTCGTGTACGTGACAAGACTGAGGACTGACACCCCGTCGTTCCCTGTTTACCCCGATTCCTCCCTCCCTCTTAGATTCCTCCCACCCTCCCTCCGATTGTGCATTCATTTATACAGGGTGGCCAGAATTCTTATTAAAATTAGATTTTCCATAAAAATACCTAAAGATTCACTCCCTTTTACTCTACTACTTTATGTAAAGGTCTCAAATTTGTTCTCGAATTACCAGGTTCGACTGTAATACACTAGAAGCAAGTGACTCAAGTGAGTATCAGAATGTACCATCTTCGCCATCAAAACCCTCCCTCCCCTTCTCCCTCCCCCTGGATCTCTCCAATTATTCACTCCTTCCTTCCCCTTACCGCTCTTGAAATTGCTACCTCACCTTTCTCTTATCTTCCTCCTTTTATATTTAATTCTTCCACGATCTGTCCTTCCCTCTTTCTGTGTCTCCTATTGTGTTCTGCTCCTTCCTCTTCCTTCATTTCTCCTTCCTCTTTCCTTCCCTCCTTTTATTTCCCGCTCTGTATTCCCTCTCTTTATCTCAAATCTTTCCCTCGGCATTCTCATGTCTCCTTCTTTGCTGTCCAAGTGCCCATAAAAATATTTATCCACTTCTCTCTCTCTCTCTCTCTCTCTCTCTCTCTCCCTCTCTCTTTTTCTCCTTCTCTCTTTCTCCTTCTATCTTTTTATCCATCTATATCTCTTTCCCTCTTTTACTCACATCTCTTGTCTATATTTGTTGTTCCTATCCTTCTATTTTTAGCGATTTATTTTTCCAACCTTTTTTTTACCTCTAGAATTTCCGGTATATCTCCTTCTCTCTCTCTCTCTCTCTTCCTCTTCTCTCTTTCTTTCCTCCCTTTTTCCTTCCTCCTTCTCTCTCTACTTCCTTTATCATCTATCTCTCTCTTCTCTTCTTTTGTCAATAATTTCATACAACCCTCTATCTTCCTTTTCATAAACAATCAAATCAAAAGCCTATAGAAACGTGTTCGAGTATTTCCTTTTGTGTGCTACCTAACCCTCTTCTCGTTGTAAAACATTCTCCATTTTATTCTTCTCCTCCTCCTCCTCCTCCTTTTTCTTCTTCTTTTTCTTCTTCCTTTTTTCAACTCTCAATCCTGATTCGTTTTCTTCTTCAATTTGATGTCTGTGTTTGTCAGAGCCACAAGTTAGGTTGAAAGAATTCTATTTTTGGGTTATTTCTCCTAATAATATTCAGGGTGTGGAATGTTACAGGTATTATAGTGTCGAGCTTCCCGATATTGTGTTCGAAAGTCTAAACACGGGCATTTTCTTGGGGGAATTAAAACTAAGAGTTGGAAGTCGAGGGAAATCCCCCAACCTCTTTAAAAAGTCCCTTCCCTTTCAGGTATTTACCTTTATTTTGCTACCTGATGCTTTACTTTTTTCCCCCCTGTTTTCCCTTTTTCTCTTCTTTTTCTTCATATTCCCCAGCACGTTTGGACCCCAGAGATCCTGAGACGGTAGTATTGGGCACTTTGTGTGATGTCAGATTTTTGTGTTGGCCAAACAAGATTTGGAAACAAATGGAAAACTTCAGCAGTGGTGTGGGCTGTGGGGTCCGACGGGGGTAAATCACCGCATTTCTGAGCTGATGCCTACGGAATCTCACAACTTTTCAGGGTCCAGCATTTGGGAAATTCACAAACAATATTTTTCAGATGTAAAAGAAACATGTGGCATTAAATTCGAAAAGTCTAAAAATCATGGACTGTTGAAAGGGTTGCCTCTTATTTTAAATTAAAATAGGTAGAAAACGTGAGAAATAAAGAGGTAGACTCCGCGCAGGGCGTGAATGGGGTGGGATGTGTGAAAATAACAAAATAGAAATATTATGTAAACTTGGGATGCTGAATTACGTGCTGGCTGGGGATATCTAGATCCTCATTGTAATAAACTTCTCTCATGCTATGTACAGGGTGTTTCAAGAACATAGGGACATCAGGAATATAGGTAAATTAAAAATAATATTGCCTAAGTAAGTACTACTTACCATACAATGCGTTCTTTTTTGAAGAGCAATAAGAGCAATTCAAGGAAAATAAACCCTTAAAAAAATATAAAATATCTTTGAAAAAAAAAAAATCTTTGCAATAGGGAAAGTGAGTTTCAAATTTTCAAAATTGGGGAAGAAAATAAAGAAAGGGGTATGAGGGAGAAGGCCAAAAGGCAGGAAATCTCAAGTCACTTTTAACTTAATTATATGGGGGCGTTACTCCAGAAAAAAAGCCATCGGAGCAATAAGAGCCATTCAAGGAAAATGAACCCTTAAAAAAATATAAAATATCTTTGAAAAAAAAAAAGAAAAAAAAACCTTTGCAATAGGGAAAGTGAGTTTCAAATTTTCAAAATTGGGGAAGAAAATATAGAAAGGGGTATGAGGGAGAAGGCCAAAAGGCAGGAAATCTCAAGTCACTTCTAACTTAATTATGGGGGCGTTACTCCAGAAAAAAAGCCATCTCGGCCTTTGTTTACTGTTTTTTTAGTCCGTCCTTCCTTTACTATTACAATAGTAATAAAAAGGTATAAGGGACGGACTATTGTATTCGCTTCGGTGTCTGTCACAGAGCAGATTCTAGTGATGTACGAGAGGCGGGACGAAATGTGACAATTTCTCGTCTCTCAAATTTCTCATAAGACGAAACACTTTTCTCTGGCGGATTTGCAAGCTATTAAACTTGCAAACTATGTAGCAGCTTCTAGTGATGTACGCAAGGCGAGACGAAACGAACTGACCATTTCTCGTCTCACGATTTTTTCACAAGGCGAAATTTTCTCGTCTCATAAACATCAGGTCCGTCGCACATTGTAAACGTAGTGTAGTCACATGACTTTTAGTAGCTCTTAGTCGCCTCAAAAACAAAATATTTGAAAATCATAGAGAGGCTCCATCATCTTTTATAGGTTGGTGTAAGTCCTACAAAATTCATATCCCTCTTTTTAATAATAGTACCAGTTCCTCATAAATGAGAAATTGAGGCTTTCAGAATACGGGTTTGAGGGGATCCAAATGAAAATAAGGCGCACAAGGGGCACGTTTAAAAATTGTACAACTTGCAATCAAGCTTTCGAAAACTGTTTCAAAACTTTCCGCCAACAAAGCAATCTCGAAAACCGAACAATATTGACTCTTCTTTTGTTTTCTTTTCCGTAACACGTCCACGTTTCAGGACATAAAGCGAGGGTTCGACAATGGCCAAATGGGGCACCAGCTGTTTCTGTTGGATGCTTTGTAATTACTCTCGATATTTTTGTCGATACGTCAGGACGTCAGGGGTGGTCGAACTTGCCTGGGCCAGGCACGGAAAAATGGAGAAACGTCAAAGTTCGCCACTTTGAAGGGTTCAACAGGGAAGGTGGTCGAACTTGCCTGGGCCAGGCACGGAAAAATGGAGAAACGTCAAAGTTCGCCACTTTGAAGGGTTCAACAGGGAAAGCCAGGCACGGAAAAATGGAGAAACGTCAAAGTTCGCCACTTTGAAGGGTTCAACAGGGAAGTGCTGTTTGCCCCTCTTTTTATTTTTTTTTTCTTTTTTTCTTGCAAGTGTCTTTCGTTCTTTTTTCCCTTCCCAAATGTACATTCTTCTTTGTTTATTCACTTTTATCATCGTACCGGTCTGCTCTCCCTCTCCCTCTCTCTCACAATCTTCATCTATTTTTTTTTTTCTTCTTGCAAGTGTCTTTCATTCTTTTTTTCCTTCCCAAATGTACATTCTTCTTTGTTTATTCACTTTTATCATCGTACCGGTCTGCTCTCCCTCTCCCTCTCTCTCTCTCACAATCTTCATCTAAAGTCCGAAAAATGGACGTGCTAAGAATCGCTAGAACACAGCCTTTTTCCTGATTATGGGCCTGGCTTCCAGCACTTGTTTTTCTCGCCCATCTACCTCTTCCATCTAAAGTCCGAAAAACGGACGTGCTAAGAATCGCTAGAACACAGTCTTTTTCCTGATTATGGGCCTGGCTTTCAGCACTTGTTTTTCTCGCCCATCTACCTCTTGGGAAGAGTTGCACAATGACAGTATTGACAGCATGATGGCTACTGATTTGATAGTATCTAGGTAGCAAGAGTTTAGAAACTGTTTGACTCTTTTTTATAGGTTGGTTGCTCCTAAAAGTAGAGGAGGAGAACTATCGATATAGTCGGCGCCATCGATAGTTATCGATATTTTTCAAAAAAACTATCGATAGTTTTCGATAGTTTTTTTTTTACATATTTTCCTTGTTTCTAAAGGTCTTATCCCCCAAAAAGACCTAACCTAACCTAATTTAGAAAATTATTAACTGTACACGTATTAATTTAGGTCACAGGGTTTTATTTCAACATTTTTTTTTTTTTTTTTTTTTTTTTTTTTTTTTCGCTAAGAATTGCTAGAACACAGCCTTTTTCCTGATTATGGGCCTGGCTTCCAGCACTTATTCTTGTTTTTCTCGCCCATCTACCTCTTGTGAGTAGTTGCACGATGACAGTATTGACAGCATGATGGCTACTGATTTGATAGTACCTATAGGTAGCAAGAGTTTAGAAACTGTTTGACTTTATTTTTCCAATTGATGAGAGAGAGAGAGAGAGAGAGAGGCGTTAATGGAGAGACTTAAGAAAAGGGAAGGCGTAAGAAAAGAGAAGTCTGGATAAAGAGGAAGAAGATAAGGAGAAAGAAGTGGGGAGAGATTGAGAGAGACAAATGACGAGAGTGGGAGAGAGAAAATAAGGAAAAGAGAGAGAGAGAGAGAGAGAGAGAGAGAGAGAGAGAGAGATGCTTACCAACTAGCAGATTCTAGTGATGTAGGAGAGGCGGGACGAAATGTGGCCATTTCTCGTCTCTCAAATTTCTCATAAGGCGAAACACTTTTTTCTCTGGCGGATTTGCAAGCTAGTAAACTTGCAAACTATGTAGCAGCTTCTAGTGATGTACGCAAGGCGAGACGAAACGAACTGACCATTTCTCGATTTTTTTACAAGGCGAAATTTTCTCGTCTCATAAACATCAGGCCCGTCGCATATTGTAAACGTAGTGTAGTCACTTGACTTTTAGTAGCTCTTAGTCGCCTCAAAAACAAAATATTTAAAAATCATAGAGAGGCTCCATCATCTTTTATAGGTTGCTTGCTCCTAAAAGTAGAGGAGGAGAACTATCGATAGTCGGCGCCATCGATAGTTATCGATATTTTTCAAAAAAAACTATCGATAGTTTTCGATAGTTTTTTTACATATTTTCCTTGTTTCTAAAGGTCGCTCATAAACATCAGACCTGTCGCATATTGTAAACGTAGTGTGGTCACATGACTTTTAGTAGCTCTTAGTCGCCTCAAAAACAAAATATTTGAAAATCATAGAGAGGCTCCATCATCTTTTATAGGTTTGGTTGCTCCTAAAAGTAGAGGAGGAGAACTATCGATAGTCGGCGCCATCGATAGTTATCGATATTTTCCAAAAAAACTATCGATAGTTTTCGATAGTTTTTTTACATATTTTCCTTGTTTTTAAAGGTCTTATCCCCCACAAAGACCTAACCTAACCTAATTTAAAGAAAATTATCAACTGTACACGTATTAATTTAGGTCACAGGGTTTTATTTCATTTTTTATATATGTTGGCGAGTTAAGAAAAACTTTTTTCTGCTGACGGAACCGAAATGAAAAAGTTGATAGATTTTTTTCTCATTTTCACATGTTGCCAATTTGATTTCCGGAAATACTCCGAACATTCCCTTGGCCCCGTTTTTAATAGATGAAGTTTAGTAATGGTAAAGGAAAGTAAAACGAATCTCGTGTAGTTTACTTTCTATTACCTCTCTGCACAAGGACTTTGTTTAGAAAAGGTAAGTTCAACTTCAGCGGGTGAAGGGGTGTTTTCTTGGAATCCAGGGGTATCAATTCATTTTGCGTGGAAAGCTTTGAATATTTTAGTACGGTGGGAGGATGATGAAGAAGATGGGGGAGGGGGATTGATGAAGAGGAGGAGGAGGTGGATAAAGAGAGAGACAAAAAGATAGATAGAGAGAGAGAGTTTCTGGATAGTGCCATTTCTAATTTTATTTTCTTGGATGTGGTTTTGAGGATATTCTAAATGAGAATATTATTTCTAAAATACAGGGGGCTATTCTAAAATCACCTTCCTATTTTGGAAGATAATTCTATGTACCTAATTCTAAAATTATCTTCTCTTTAGGAAGTGCTTGTATTTATGCAGAACTTTTAGTAGTTTTTTATTTGTGTGATACAGCAAAAGTGGTAGCCTATATCCCCTTCCTTTTCCTCTTTCTCTATTTCCTTCTCGTCTATTCCTATATTTTTCTTTTTTTTTTGCCTATTCCTTCAAACTCAGTCCAATATTTTCTGATCCGTACAAGGGAAAAAAAGACCTTTTTTCCCTCATACATTTTTTTATACCCTTCTTTTTTTTTTAGTGTTTTTCAAATATTTCGACCTCCGTACGAGAGGAGATAGGTTACGTGAGTCGCCTGCTAACGAAGTAAAGTCTAAACACGGGCATTTTCTTGAGGGAATTAAAACTAAGAGTTGGAATTCGAGAGAA